>NW_015150649.1:840470-863249 GCF_000732505.1 Cyprinodon variegatus
AATATGCAAAATAAGACATGGTTGAACATTAATTTCTTTTAGAAGGACAAACAAACCAGAAGCTGCAAAAATGGCAAACATTGCACTAATACACTGAAACACACCAATGGTGAAACAGAGACTGAAAATATACTCAAGAAAGGAGCACCAAGACTGGTGCAATCAACTTTTAATGACCAGCTTCATTAACTAAATGGTTGTAAATTACCACTCTGACAAAAGGTCAGCAGGCTAATGGTAACAGACTGCAGGGCCACCTGAGGTAAAACATGGGGCATCTGGGGTTGCAGGGTCAAAGGTACACAAAAAAAAATATACGAAAAAAGAGAACATAACTGATTGTTATAGGGCTGAGAAAATTAATCAGAATAATCGATTATTGAACAGTCGTCAACTAATTCAGTCATCGATTAATGCAATACAGAGACTCATTTGTAAATATATTTGTAATAAAAAATATACATATATATATATAAATATAAATAGCATTTAAGATAAAAATAAACTTTTGATTGATTGACTTTATTGATCTAACGGCGGAGAAATGTACTCATTACATCAGCGCAAATAGTCAAAGGCCAAAGAAAGAAAAAGGTGCGTGGGTTATATACAGTATAAACAGTGCGTCCACATTTTTTATTTTTTGATAGTAGGATTATTATAGGAGGTTATTGCACAAGGTGTTTACATGGGTATTTATATAGATGGATATTTACACTTATACATATAGTTATTGTACTGGTAGTAAAATATAGAGAAACGGGTTATTGCACAGGGTTTTTTGTCTGTCAATATGCGTTATGCAGAACTCAAGTGTAAAAGTTTTAGTTTCACCTGGTTTTATTCCGTCAAAAATCTTTATTTTATATTATTAAAAAAAAAGAATCAACAGATTAATCGATTAGCAAATTAATCGTTAGTTGCAGCCCTAGACTGTTACACCCTCTCATAAAACGTGATCAAATGACCTTCCAGTTAAATTGCAACGTTATCAGAGTTATAACATTATTTATCATATTAATTAGAAAATAAGAGAAAGAGAAGCTGTGTTTGTCTCCTTTGGTCATTGGGCAAAAGGAGGGGTTAAGCAAGATAGCATTTCACAGAACAACACAGACAAACACACTTGGGGTGACACAAATAGACCAGTTACCCAACAGTCTGTGTGTATGTGTTCTCTCTGGGTACACCAGCTTCATCCCACTGTCCAACACTGACCACAGCTGACCTACCAAAGGAAGTAGATGCAATTCTTACGGGGCTTATAGGACCTTTTTTGAACTGATATGACCTGAGACACTGATAGTTACCAGAGGATGCACAGAAAAGAAAATCATAACTGGGGAAAGAAAATATAAAGAAGGAAAAAAAGAAGCTAATTTCTACTTTATGGTCTCAAGCAAGGCTTGAGCACAATACCCCAATTACATCGGCTTTTCATCCACCTCATTCCGGGCAGACAAGTCATAATTAGGTCTGAAAGAGTCTATTAGGATTGTCATTTTGAACGGGGCTCTTGGGTGGGGTGGCATAATTACAAAGCCTTCCTTTTTTCCCGCCATCCTTCCTTTGTCCCCTTAACTGGAAGTGAAACAATGAGGACAATTTTAATAGTCAATCAGGTTGTTTTAGCCACAACGGGAACATGCAGATGTGAGGACTTACAAATAAGAACAGAATTCATGAGCAGGAACTGGGAGAGAAAACAAGAACAGGCTTTCTGGCAAGAAAGAAACCCAAAACGACTTCAATCAATTTTATGAAGAATGAGATTTCACCCAAAAATTACCTCCTTATTGTCAGCAGAGCTATTGGTTACATAGACAATAGCCCTACTTCCAGGGACAGTGTCATACTGAACAATAAAGTCATTACTGTATGCAAACATACGACTTCCAGCTGTTAATCTAAAAGCATCCGTATACGGCAGCGGGACAGAAGCAGCTTATTCCTGAGAGAATCGAGTTGTCAAAGCGGTAACTCGTGTTTGAAAGAGCTGCGCAATTCCTGGGAGTGAAAATGTACTTCAAGCAGCAAAAAAGTGTGTTCAAAGAAAAGGAAACCTTAAGATTTTCAGTAGGTGCAGAAAATTCATATCACTTGCATCTTCTCACACACCCCTAACTTTAAAGTAATTCATTGTTTTCCTGTGAGACAGCCTAATTCAGAGTATTAAAGAATTGAAATGGAAGGGATAATTATATTGGGTATCAATTTACTTTTATAGAAATAAAATCTGAAAAATGTGCGGCACATGTGCATTGGGGCCCCATTAGTGAAAACACTGCAGAACCAACTTTCATTAAAATTAAGGTTATATTTCTTTAAAGTTGTGTCTCGAGCAACTTTTTCTTTTTGTAGGAAAGTATCTTAACCGGAGTCCCATTAGATGGTTTGTATCTCTGAGCTTTAATTCGTAGGTTTTGCAACAGATTCTGTTAGTTTTATGTCCAAACTTTGACTAGGCCATTCAAAAACATTTATATACTTTAATCTAAAGCATTCTATTCTGGATACTGCTCTGCTGGAAGGTTAACCTCTGCTCCTATCTTAAGTTGCAATGTTTAAGTTCAAATGTTGGAACACTTTTTTCAAGGTACTGTAGCAACATAGTGGCTAAACTCCAACCTTAATACTATAATACTTCTGCTAAGGAAAGTCCACATTTGAGGAGCGCGTGTAATCAGATCCTAGGAATTAGAGGTCTTTGGTTCACTGGGTCAGTGCTGGAAGGTTACGCAAGCAGTGCAGCAGAGTTGGCCTCACTGAACCTAAGAGGCACCCTTCTGGGATTTGGCAAGCTGAGAAGGCAGCAGTGGGGGCAGAGGGATAAACACTGCAGAGGTGTACACACAGAATGCCACAAACAAACTGTACAGAGGAAACAGCACCAACAACAACAGAAATGCTCCTTTAAAACGCTCTGAACTTTAAACCTTTCTCTGAGGTTTTTATTTGCTCTCCAGATTATTGTAAAATGATCAGAATTGTCACAGCATCCTTTCTTGGTCATGTTTAAATCGCTCCCTTAAGTTAAATAAACTCCTTCCACTCAGTGCTGCCCCCGCCCAGCCGTCAACAGCGCTGCACCTTCGCTATAACCCCAGGCCAAAAGGGCCAGAGGCAGACTGTCTGGCTACTACCCAAATGGCTTTCTCCATGGATATAAACAGGCAGGCTACTGGCGCAGACCACACATAAACACCATCCAAAGCCCACAGGGGGAGGGACTAATTCCAGTTGTGGCGTATGTGTGTATTTACAGGAGAAATAAATGAAAAATTACATAAATACAGAATAGAACCCTTATTAGTGTAGGAGGGAAAGCGTGCATGTTTATTACTCTTTGGGGTTATTCACATGTTACCTTTTGAATGATCAGGAATAAAAAAAAGGACTTTGTCATATAATATTGAAACCTTCACCAGTAACATCATGGGATTGGATAAAGACCTTGAAAGAGACATTTAAGAGCACGGATCAGACAAAAAAAAAGTTAGCTGCTTACTTTTATCACTAACTAATCCTTCACATTCTGACTGCTTTTATGTTGCCGTCAGCCAGAGTGATGGATGGAAGCTTTTCGGGTGGATGTGTAATGTTTGCCAGATAAGATAAGCAAACAGTGCAGTGAGGGGGTGTGGTTGTGTGTGTGTGTGTATGGGGGGGTTCTTCAGTGTTTACACACTGCTGTGAACGTTTGACCTGAGACAAATCCCAGAATTCAACATTGATGGGTTTTTCAGGGTAGAAATGTCCCTGCCTTGTTGGATTGCAGCTCATTACCCCCAAAAAATGGACGAATCAAATGGAAGAGATTTAAAAAGATGAAGATGGATTTTAACAGAAGTTCCGGTCAGATATCTTGAATCATTCAGGGGATTTGGAGGGTTTTCTGTAAACATCATAGATGTGCATCCCCTCGCAAAGATCAACAGAGATATACTTATATGCTGAATGCATGTGGGTACACAAAGGAGAAAAACATTTGCAGCTGCAACCCTGCTAGAACACACATAATTCGCAGGCTGAACCTCAGAGGCTCCGCTGACATTCTCCCATGTCCTCCATCTTGGTAAGGGGCCTCTGTATATTGGGGCTCTAGAGGCCAAAGGAAAAAGAGAGCAGGACATATGTGGAAAACTGAAAGCTCAACAAAACCCTAAAACGCACAACTGACTTCTAGAAAGAAAAATAAAAAATACAAGGCAGAGAGCTGGCAATAAAAAATGGTCAGCTAGCTGCAAATCTGAATTGCTTAGACTAGAAGCGAGCTTGTAAAACAGAAAAAAGTGATTTTGATGACCCATATTTCCACACACAGCCTCTGTTCTTCAAACGGTTCAAGTTCTCGGCACCAAAAGATTTAGGTCAGATTTAGCAACCGGCAATTATACGTTCTTAAATGAGACCTCTGAGGTTAAATGACGCCCAGTAATGGGGCATTCTCCTTATAACAGCACCATGTGCGCAACACATTTCAGTAATTTAAGCTGAAATGCCTTCACCTACACAAAAGGCGAACTTAGAGAGTTCAATCAATTTAATCTGAAAAAAAGAAAATTCTGGATAATGCAAACACTGGCAACAAAAGGATTATGCATTTTCTCAAGATTTTGAGATAATTTCATCAACTTAGACATCAAAAAAAATTTTTTTTGATTAAATGTGCCATCTTTTTTAGGTGATATTAAGTCTTAGTAAATCTTCTAAAGATACCCATAATGCAGTTTTCTCAGGGATTCATGAAAGTTTGAATGTGAAACTATGGTAAACACTGAGAAACTATACGGTAAACAATAAAAACTCAAACATACAGATTCATAATGACAAAAATGACCCGAGTCCAGAAATAGTTTTAGCTCTTTGTTGAAATTACTTCTTAGAGATGCTTCCTGTATCCAACCCCCAGTGTCTGACAGAGTTCAGATGAAACATGACAAACATGGAAAATCTCACTCCTTTCAGCTGTGAGATATTCAGTTATTTCTTATATCTATTTCTTATATTTCTATAACTCTCAGCCAGCCATTGATAGTTGTACATGGATGATTCTGGGTTTTAGAGGGTTGTTTAATCATTTTGCTATTTTTTCATGTAAATTCTATTAAAAGTACCAGATAAGATAAGATAAGCTGCTGCAACCTTCTTTCTGAAAGCCTCAGAGAGCTTTTTGGATCTCATGGTGTTCACTGATACACTAGCAAACATTTATTTATTTATTTTAAAGCCGATGTTGATGCAGATTACTCTGACATCAGTCTAACCAATCCTTGACATATGCTACTGATTTTTTGGGGCTGATTCTTAAGGTAGATCTTTTCTCTTCATCAACGTGAAAAAAGTGACACAACAATAACGACTATTAAAAGTTGCGATTTAAAGAGCACGTTACCAAGTCAAAAACACTTTATTGATGAATAACAAATGGCGGGAGCAGCAATGCATGAGCCTTACTTGATCTAAAGGTATGGCTGCTGAATGTACTTAGAAGTGGTGAATGCCTGCATGTATCTTCTGATATAGATACCAGGGGGGGTGAAATGCTAATATCAGCAGGCCGATGTATCGCCAAGGGAAAATCATCAATTTATGAAATACTTAAATTTTCAAATATGTTTTTGTTTTTTTACTTACTATAGATGGAACAAGCTCTTAGGGCTTCTTTAAAATGTATTGAACACTATAAAGGTTTTAAGAACATTTAAGAGCATTGCCAGGATTAAAGTCCAAGTCGGATCTAGGATCATGCATTTACCTTTAGTTCTATTGATTGCTGCAACAGCTGCAGCTGATCCAAAATGCTGCTGCCTGTGTTCTCACTAGAACTAAGAAAGTAGAGCACATCAGCCAAATTCTGAAGTCCTTCCAATGGCTCCCTGTAGCTCTGAGAAATCCTTCTATTAGTCTATAAATCATGGAAGGGATCAGCAATGGATCACCTCAATACCTTAGAGATCTGTTGTCAGTGTATCTACCTCCGAGACCGCTCAGGTCTTCTAGCTTAAGCCTACTCTGTTCACCCAGAACTAGAACCAAAAATGGAGAAGCAGGATTTAGTTCCTATGCTCCACTGATCTGGAACAAACTCCCAGAAGACTGTAACAGTGCTGAAAGTCTGAGTTCTTTTAGGTTCAAGTTAAAAAACCCATAAGTTTAGAGCTGCCTTTGACTGTAAAAGTTAACTGAGGTATCATTAGTTTGTGATCAAAGTGTTTTACTTGCTTTAATACCTGCTTTTATCATGTTTTGATCTTTATTTGCTTTATTCTGCTTTTTCTTTTTCCATTTTGTGCTTTAATTCACCTTAAGCACTTTAGATTGCCCTCGTACTTAATTGTGAAATACATTACATAAAATACATTTGGTTTTTGCAAAATCCTGGCAACAGCCTGATCCTCTCCAGCTGCAACACACCTTCAATCACTAAAGAAAAAAAGGGCTGGGTTTCACTTAGCATGATCTTCTAATGGAGGCTGGGCTACTTTTGCTGACATGATACCAGTGAACGATGCCCTCTGGTGTCAACGTGTTCTTCTTGTTAAAACAATCAAGCACATCAGCTTCTTAGCAGCATGAGAGCGTGCAGCTCACAAACCAGGAGAAAACTAATTCAGCTGCTAATAGCTACGCCGTGGCTCTCACAGTTCATTTGACATTGAAGGTGTGCCATAGTGTCAGTGAACCTGTGTAGTGTTTGCAGAGCGGGCGGTGTGTGAATACCCCATGTACCAACAGCTGCTGTAGTAGAGGGTGATAGGCAGGGTGTTAAGGAGACAGACAGTTGCTGAAAAGTAGGAGGGGGAAGATGTGTAAGCCGATGAAATGCAGGATAATCTCAGCCTTAGGCAACAGCATGGATAGTATCACTGACTGTATGGATCTGTGTGTGTGCACGTTTAGGCTAAGGCGATCAAAAGTAGAGTTCAGTCTTATTATTTGCGTTTGATTCACTAACACACCCATCCCTTCGTTCAAACAGCCAACAAAGTGTTGTCAAACCTCAGACATAATGTGTGGCTCCTGCCAACAGAGGCCTGCAACTTGGAACTGTGTGAAATATCAGAACAAGCTGTATCTGCAGCTTTCTTGTTCAGCAGCATTCTTGGTCGTGGGTGTGCATGTCTCCATCTGCTCTGCTGTGTTGCGACCTACCTCTGAGGCAGAGGAAGGTGAGGAAGTCCTCCGTCTTGGGTTTGCGCCGAGACAGGTCCTGGATGGAGGAGGACAGCGAAGAGGAGAGTGACGACAGGGACGTTGACGGAGCAGCGGACAGGCTGCCGTTCAGGCTGCCTGTGTCGGCCACTTTGACCGGTGTAGTGCTGGGCGAGTTGGGCTGCGACTGGGCGAACTTCCGCTGAGCCTGGAGACGAGGCCTGAGGGGGCAGAAAACATGCAGATGAAGGAAAATACAAGCTTCAGTGCCGTCTCTCTGAATTCATATCATGACAAAGATATTTTTAATGGAGCCAAACAGAGCTTAGCAAAAGAAGAAAGCAATAGCTATTGTTCAGTTAGAAGCAGGGATAGAGCTAGATGAGGGGTCGGCAGGGGTTGCTATGGCCACCCTCAGCCAATCATTGGCCACCCCAACTAGGTGATTCTATTTGGTCAAAATAAACAAGCAGTTTCCCTCCTAAACAGACATCGGCAGCAGTAACACTTTCAACTGAAACATTAAGACCTAGACAAAAGATGGGATAGTCATGGTTGCAAAACACAAAGCTGTTATTTTTCTAGGGCAGTTAGTGCAGAGGTCTTGATAAAGGAGAAAATAAATCTCACACAGTTAAGGTGGAAACAAGCAATAAAAAGAGTTCTTACAGAAATTATTACTTTTTTGATCCAACAAGTTTGCATAACTATAGTTTTTAATAGAGACTAACGGACCATTGAAGGAATAAAAAGGTCTTATTGAGGAGGTAGAATATGGCCACCCCTGAAAATGCAGCTGGTTAACCAAGGCGTCACTAACTAACTAACTTTCCCTACCTATTTAATCTGTGTTCAGACCCCACAGAGCCGAATTCTCTCTTTTGATGACTAAGAAAACTACCGACCTTATCTGCAGTAGCCAAAGGCTTTGTCAGCAGGTGTTGTAATGAGCCAGCTGTTGGAATAGCAAAGTATTCATCCACATCTCAAGTATTTCTACCAAAGGATTTTACATTGATACTTTCACTTTTATCATCCTGCATCTAATTCAGTCAAAAGCATGCGGTGAACAATGCTTATTGTCTGATGATGGAATTGACCGACTCTCAGGACAACCAATACATACTTTCAAGACAGAGAGGTTTCCATCTTCTGTCCTTCTATTGGATAACAAGTCTATTCCAGCAGGTGAGAGTGAATCTGATTTTTTTCTCTTTAAAAATAAAGCAAATCCTTTCACTATGCAATCCACATGGACATGCTAGCAGCACTGGTAGTTATTTTCAGCAGATAATTAAATATAGGCTTTGTTAAAATGAAATCTTGGTTAAAACTAAAAAAAACAAAACAAAATCTGTTCCCTCAGCACCAAATGGTGAGATATAAAACAGAACAATAATGCAAAATGTGTCACATTGCAAATGAGGAACCCAGTGTTTTTTGGAGATCCCAGCTTAGTGACACCTGTAAACTTTTTACTTAATATTTACACAGAATGTTTAATACGTATTCCCTCTTGTAGCTTCTATCCATGTAGTTCTATTTTGTATTGAGGATTAAAGCATCACACTCACTGTTCCTCTTCATCTCTTTCCACTTGTGTATTCTTTTTCTATTTCTATAATGTTTTTTTGTTTTTTTTTAAGGCACAGAATACCTTATAAATACCTCTGCTGGTCTCTTTTCTCCTTATTTCTTGGTTTAGTACATCAGCCAAGCCAAGAGTTAGAGTTAGGTAATCAACAAGCATGTAGCTGAAAAAAAAAAAAAAAGGCAAATTTTCCTTCACAAAGCTGGATGTGGTTTTACACAAAGTACAAACGTCCCAGACGATCAGGGGGCGCATAGAGCAGCGAGCAGCCTTCAATCGATTAGTGCTGCCTCGTGTCTGTGTGTGTGTGTCATACTATTAATGTTGAGGAGCAGCAGCAGAAGCAATATGATATCCTGGTGTTATTTGTCAATTTGCCGGGGAGCGGACCAAGGTAACAGGAGATAGGATCATGTCTGGAGAACACTCGTGGTGCATTTGGAGCAGCTGCTGAGAGGTTCAGAGCTCCGATTACACTCCAATCAGAGAACAGTGCAGAGTTAAAACGTGTCAATTTCCTGCCCTGACATGGACTCAATATGTGAGAAATTGAGAAATGATTGCTGAAGCATAGTCCAAACCTCAACATTAGGAGGGCCAAACAACTGTTTGTACTGCGTCTACCCCAAGATCCCTCACATCTGAACACTAACACGTTTGCAATGAAAGAAAAATAAAAACATAAGTGCTTTTTTTTTTTTTTTGCCATAAATTTACCCTTTTTGCTTATTTGTACCCTTATTTTACAGATGCAGAACTTATTGCCACAAGGGTCATTAAACAGGTAGAAACTCTGGATTTTTTTATTATTATGTTACAGAAAGGCCCCAGATGGAAGTCCAACACAGGACGTTATTGAAGCAATGCAGCATCAATGCTACTAACCCTGTACTCTAAGTAAATAAAAAGTGGAGGACAAAGCTAGAGTAAAACAATGAAAACAGAAGATGAGCTTCATAAGCAAGACTAGCAGACGGGAAGTTGGGAGCGGGGAGGTTTGCGTGCCTGTAAGGGTGGGAACTTCAGAGTGTGCACTAAAGATAAATGAGGAGGAAGAAGAGGAAATAGGGTGGGAATTACACACAGTGAAAGCAAGATATGTGAAAATAGTTAGCCACAAACATCTGCAGCAACGCTCATCATTTCAACACATTGAACACATGCATGTTTTATCTAGATAGTAAAGCAATATCGGTGCCAACAGTGGCTTTCTTTAGCCAATACGGTAGTCCTGTTTATTCAAAGTGACTCAACTAGTGTTTTTCTTGAAGTGTTTATACAGTTTTTTTAACCTTCATCCTTTATTTTATAAAAAAGAAATAAAGAATATATCAATTGTTGTTAGAACGTTCATTGTTGTTGCCTTCTGTCCTGGGGAGCTTAGGCAAACAGTATGGCAGGCCTGGTCAGGAGGAGATCAGACCGACAAGAGCGACTCATATCCCTTTGTATAACTTAGCTGCTGCTGCAACATAGGTCTCCGTCTAATTAAGTGATTGCATCGGCTTCCACATCTTTTATTAAATCTGCTCCGTGTGCTTAATGCGGATATAAAATGCACAGCATGCATCAAAATGAATCTGTGGTGCTCCTATTGACTAAAGAAGAGTTTGAACTCGGCTTTCCATAAAATCCTCTTTATGGGTTCAAATGAAGATGAACAGGATTCATCAGCTTAAAGAAAAAAGAGGGATTCTGGAAGGGAGGGGAGTATCCGACAAAAACAAAAATAAAGAGCAAGCATAACACAAAAAGCTAGAGGAAATGTACCGAAGGAGAAAATCACAACTGAAACAGCCTGCTTTGACAGTAATCACTGGCCCAAGTAAAAATGTGTTAATTTTATTTTCTCCAAAAAATAAATAATAAAGTTCTAGTTCTAGCTGGCAACACGTTCTAGAAACTCTCCAGAAACCGGACTGAGTTCCGTTCCTTTGCCTTCTTTATATGCAGCGTCAGTTCTCACTCTCTCCTTTTTAATGATATGCCGACTGCAGAGATGTCGGCTGAAGAAAAGGTAATAAAAGAGGGATCTGCTTCGCTGATGATGTGATAATACGAGGGTTTGGAAAGAATATAAAAGCAGCTGATTAGATAAATAAAGCCGTAGCGCTTGGTATTTCTGAGACTCCAGCTTCGGCAACAAGTAATTATTCAAAAGGTGACAGAGACGGGTAAAAAATTAATGTGAGAGGAGAAGAGGAGCACAAAAAACAACAATAGTAACACCTATTTAACACCTTTAAACCCCATTTCCTTTATTTTTTAAAGACACCAATTTACACATACTTACTAAAAATGGAGTCCAAGCAAGAGCTGAGAAATTAGCATGAGAACAATGTGTAGTGAAACAGCCTTTTAGTAAGTACCACTGCACCGAGCATCCCTGTCAACATTCTTTGATTTGCTCTCACTACAGGTTACTTAGGCCAGACACACACGGGTTAAAATTAGGCCGATAGCATTGATTTAAAAGGAAAGGGGAGAAAACGCTGAGAGAGGAGACGGAGAACCAGTAGATTGAGAAGAAAATGGCGATTACAACAGGATGTCCATACTTATGCCTTTCTAATCCATTCAGCCGCCCCTTCCTCACTCCATTTCTTCCCGTCTTCATTTCTAATAATATACACATACCCCCAGCTTCAGATAAGAGCTCAAGAACTGATGATCCTGCCAGTAAATAATCCATGCAAAGAATGGCAGAGCAGAGGAAGAAGACAGAGAGGAATGTTTGAGGAAAGAGAGAAAGCCTAGAGGTAGACTCAATCGGTGAACGTTCTAGATCGTTTTTTTACCAACAATGTCCACAGACATTGCTATGGCAACTTTACAACACGATTTATGGTCAGACTATTTAATTTCCTCTAAGCATCCACATGGCTCAAACTGAGAAAAAAAAATTTTTTGCACAAATATTTTTTTTTTTCAGTAACTGATAACTGAATATTTAAATTGTTTCTTTTTTTAGGTTTCATGGAGCAAGTAGTCCTTATTTATCAGTAGCTGGACTGGAAGTAAGGCAAACAGGCAACAGAAGTCCCAGGGCACGGAATCAAAAGCACAACATTCAACCTCACACAAACTTTGTTAAGACTTTGACCTGAAAAGGTCGAGTCACATATATGTTAAAGAAACATTACTCTGCCAAGAAGAATCTCCTATTTGGGCCAAGTATTGTCAAAAAAAAAAAATAAAAACAGAGTTATAAACATCTTTGGTAAGTGTATTCCGGTGTTTGGACACATCCAGCGTACTAATGTACCCTATCTAACACTGAACATAGATTATGTTTTAACGATGCTGAACTTGCAAACATACACGGCATCGACTTCATCTACGTACCACACTGACACTTTATATGTCCAAACATCTATTAACAAATGACTGATCAGGACTTGAAGGCATTCCTCTTAAATACCTTCTGATATTTCATTACAGCCTACTGTAACACCACATCCCATAAAGAAACGCTCTGGATCTTCAGCTGTAGAGAGCTGGCTGTCATGTGCGTCAGCCTGAGTGGTTTGGTTTCAAACCTTTGCTGGTTCCACTGCAACCAGATATTCAGATAAGGGCAGAAAGGGGGAACATGAGCTACTTGCCCCCGTGTCAATTTGTGGCACTATTAAAGCGCTCTCGATGCGCCCTCAATGGGGCAGAAACAGCAGACTGATCTGGAGTAGGTACAAGCCAAACATAGAAAGTCAAGTAGCACACCGAGCCAACAGAACCAAATAAACAATGACTATTCTTAAACCCACCTAATCTTTAAACTATCCTATGGAATGAAAATCTGGCATCTATTTTCAAGTCTTTCACAGAAATATGATCCACATAACTGAAGAAGAGTCTTAAGCTTCATACCGTATGATTTATTCTGGCATGAGGCTGAACTACAATCAGACTTTGTATTCCCTCTCATGGTAAAGGTTAAAGTTTGATGAGGGGAGCACTGATCCAGAGTCTGGACCTTAGGGGTTGTATTAATTGGCTCCAGATGGCCCACATGGTCCTGATAAAATGCTACCTCACTTCAGCTGGCTCCTTGCAAGCATGTGTGCGTGGTTTTCCGTATGCGTGTGTGTGCCTGGATCCATTTCATCCCCACAAGGGCCTCACAAATGCATGTGTTTATGTGGACAAGAGCGTATGCACGTTTATAAGGGAGTATTAATCTTGACAAGACGCATCTGTTTAAATAAAGCCACCGTTTACTCAGCTGTTTAATGTAAATTTATATTGTTGTGTCTCTTCAGATTAAACCCATTCATAAATCAGCAGATACTTGATTTTTCTTAAGCTTGGTGCATTTTAGGGCTAAAAATGTACGTTTTACAAGAGAAGGTTAAGACGTGGGTAAATTAGGAAAATATCAAATATATGTTCAAAGAGGAAGGTGAAATAAAACCTGGATGACGGGCTTGGATGCCCTACGGTTTTAACATGTTTGTTGCTCTTCTGTCTGTAAAGATTAAAGGGAGGAGATTGTACTTTAGTGAGCTGACCCAACAACCTTTGTGGCCATCACACATGCAAAAAATCCAACCTATTGACCCGGGTCAAATATACGCCGAGTATGTGCACAGCAGACACAAATAAACAGTCGTTAGTCAGCACTTCCAGGCTGTCTTCAGGTCAAACGAGCTGCTGTATTTTCAGCAAAGATGCTAAGATGGAAAAATCAATGAAATAAAAATAATTGGAAAGCAAGAATGAAACGTGATTTAACAATAAAAATTTAAAAATAAAATTTAACATATTCAATGTCACTTAAGAGCTTTTCCGACTATAACAGCTGGGTAATGAAAAGTCCTAATGCAAACTCACTAATAAACTTGAAAGATGATAATAATTTATTCATTTTTAAAGGTCTTTATTTAAAAAATTTAGCTTGATTTTCACATGAAAATTGGGTGAAATTATTTCCATTAGATCTTAGGTTGCAAGCCTAGTTTTTTCCCCCCATTTTTAGCTGAAACGTGGGACGTTAACCAGTACAGCTCACACTAACAAGCATGGTGATGTAAATAACATATACAGTTAAATGATTTAACATTTTGTGTAGAAATTTAGCAGCAATCACACCTATAAGCAGACCTATAATCAAGCAAACTGTGTTTATGTAAATGTAATGTAATGCTGATACCCCACAGTTTTATTGTGAAGTGAATGATGAGAAACGATAAGGAGATGAAGGGGAAACACATGTTGAAAATAAATCATATTGACCTGATTTCAGAATATATAAATGCTATATTAGGTCAGATAGAAGTCAGACATTGTTCCTATTGTAATAAATGCTAGCATGAGTGGTCCAGGGTTTCTGCTAAATGCTGCAACCAGAAATACTCTAACTTACTGAAGGGGGGAAAATAATGGTTCAAGCTCAAAGTCTCCAGAGAAATTAGGCTGAAGTTATTTTGTTTTAGTTGAAAAACACACATTCATAAGGTGGGAATATTAGTTTTTATGTTCTTATACTTTGGTAAAAACATAAATTTAGCACACAAAAGACGGATAACTGGCTAAATTGTTCAGAATGAGAGACAAAATGCCTCCGTTTCTAAGCCTTTGCAGAGTTCTGGTCAAGTCCTGCCTAGCTGGGTGCGCTCCGGAAGTGTTGAGGAGAATTCATGGTTTTCTGTCCAGTTCTCAATCAGAAGGCCTGTGGGAGGCAGATGTCGTCATCTGCATCAGTTTGTTAGGAGTCTCTGCACATAACAGCAAGCAGCCCTTTTCTGACAACAATGCCAGCATAAATAAACCTGCATTCAATTCTCGGTCGGATCCAAAGCAGACGGAAAACGACAGAGTGTGTTTTGAGGAAAGACATACGTTCAAGCACGTGTTTCTAATTTAATCATTATGAAGAAGTAGAAGCTTTTCAAGCTTTTCCTTTAAATGAAGGTGGTTTGTGTACACAGAGGATACCCAGACCCCTCTACCCAGAGCAGAGAGTACATGAGGAAAATAATATTATACACTTGTTTGTGGTTTATTTCAAAAAGAAGCCTGACCATTTTACCTTCCGAGGAGACAATTTCACTTTTCTTTACATCATTGAGAGGCGTATGAAGGACTGATATTTATGAAACACATTGGCTGTTAAACATGCAATCTGTGTTGTACATTAGCACTATGCTTTGCATTCTTTTTTTACCATTAGGTGTCTGTACTACAACAAAGTGTCGCACTGTATAAGCTTTTCATGCAAAGCAAGCCACGAGAAATCAATAGTTGCATTAAGGCCATTACTGGCCCTAGAACACATCCACAGTGTGTGTTTGCAAGCGAACCAACAGTACATACACATAATGCCTCATAAAAGGTGATTATGTATTACTGACTAGTCATTGGTAACGCTAGACAAGTGTGTGTGGGTGTGCGCGAGCGTGCATTCATTAAGTTGAAACAAAACAAGCCACAGCAGCTGAGTGTGTCTTGGCACAGACAACAGAGAGAACAGATTCAAGGAGAGTCCAAAGTGGGGTTGAGTGAAGTGAGCGGGAGAGGAAAAAAAAAAAAAAAGAGTGAGGCAAGCAGCAAAAAAGCTAAGTCCAAGAGAGTCTTTCAATGTGTGATTAACACAACTATATGCCAAACATAATTAAACAGTACCTCAAAAGTCTTAAAACCTCCTTTAACCAAGACAACAGTTTTAAATATCTCTAGGTCTATTAACCAGGAACTGATTAACCTTAAATAACATAAAATGTGCTCAAAGAACTCAAACCTAAGGCTACACAATTCTCTTCTGAGGAATGCAATATATGCAGGCTGCTGGAGAGAGTGATAATTTCAGTAGATAACAGGAAGGCAGTACTCTTACATGCTGGATTTAGATGAATATTTACTTAAGAAATAAATGTATACACGCCATGTTAGGTGCTAAGCATATTTAAAATATAGAACTATTTAGTGTCTCTGTTCCAATATATTAATGCTTCCTCTCTTAAATGGTGCAAAATCAAATTTGATCCTAATGCAACATAAATGGCAGCTAATTTGTCCAAACACTGGTTGGTCAAAGTTTTATCTAATGTTCAGCAAATTTCTGATCCTCTTTCACAAACTTATAGTTTAGACTTTAAGTTTTAAAACTCAAAGCAACTAATAGTAGTTGCTCATTTACTGTCTGAAAACCTGTACTAAACAAATTTTGTTTTGCATACATTCTGTGTGCTAAGTGGTCGTAAAGTACAAGGTCAAACCCAACAAAACTAAAATATCTTTGTTTATGCATCAAATTACGTTAAAAACATTCATTTTATTCTCATTGAACTAAAAGCAAAGTATATTTGAAGAACATTATGCTTTTATGAGGACTTCAAAGAGGAGAGAATAGTGGGTGTTTTCCATTTTGAGATATTAAATGTGTCCTCTCTATCACTGGTCGAAAATAAAACTGGCTGGTTATCAGATACAGATCTGAAACTAGACACTATGATGTCACCATTCTGACTTTTGTATTGCTAATCTGTCAAAAGTCTAACAGTTTCATTTTGGCAACGTTTAAAACTCTTTCTTCACAAAACAAACAAACAAAAAAAAAACATCCCTGGATATTTTCATTATTTCAAGGATTTCTTAGAATCCATTTATACTCTATTCAGAAAAAGCAATAAGACATAATTAAAATACAAATCATTAATGAAAACTGACTCATTTCTCTCAGACTCTCAGATGATTACTAAGTGTGAAAATTAGGACGCTATTTAAAGAAGCGTTTACTTTAAAAGCGGTGCATTTCATAGCTAGACTTATCAAATACTGTATTGGGAATGCCAATAAAAAAATAAAAAAACATTTTAAATAAAAATGTATGTATTCAGACAGGAACTTTATTCTAATACTGATGGATAAACAGAGCTGGGCTTTAACTGGGTCAGTAAACCAAGGTGAAATATAGTGATGGCTGGTGGATGTGGGTTTGGAGTGCCAAAGCTTGGCAGGGGAAACCCGTTTAGAGAATAAAGTGATGCTTGTGAGACGGCTACAATAAGTTGGCATGTTTAAGAGTGAGTGCCGCCAGTCATTTTAGCAGTCTCAGGAGCATGGGAAGACAAACACAGAGTTGATCTCAAAGACTTATAAAGGGGGGGTGGGGTTGCTTCCTGCCAAAAATCACTTGCACCTGTCCTTCTGTCTCTCTCTGCTGCCCCACAAAGCAGCCTACGCTTGATCCCTTCATCTTTTCCAAAAGTTTTTCTTTTTCACACAGAGTTGGACACAGATAAGCCACAGATAGGCCACTGCCAGATGAATAAACCCCTGGCATCATCGCACTGCTTAAAAACAGAGCAAGTAGCGACTATCCCACAGCTCCAGATTGATCAAAGCACAATGCCTAAAAAGACTTTGAAAAAGAGCAAAAGGCAATGGCAATCTCCAACCAGAGATTGTTCCGTACGCAGAAAACCTTTTGTTAGAGTCATCTTGTTTTAATATGCCTGTGTGAAGCAAACTCTTCATACAGCAGAGCAATACAAGAAGAACATTTTAGTGCTAGTGAAATAAAACGTTTTGTCCTTCCTGTGTAAAGACAGGTCTAATTTTAGCTTCACTGTCAATGATTGCTTATTCAAAGCCCTTTGTTTGCTGTAGTCAGTAAGCAAGAGATTATACGCATTCATCAGGTGCATCAATATGCGAGTGCAGAAATCCGGATACGTTTTTCCTCCAATATGTGGTCAAAACTGGTGTCATAATTATTGAACTTTAATGCAACTTTAATCACAAGCTGCAGAGATGAAAACAAAAACAGCTAAATGACCATCAAGGCATTAAAACTGGCTTTGGAATCAAAGAGTTTAGACCTGTCCTATTTGTGAACCACACAGAATTATGCCAGAAGATTACTAATGGCTACAAAAAGCAGGTCGACTTGAACCTGTGTGGCCTAAAAAAAAGACTAATAAAAGAATAATACTTTTTTTTAAAAACTTAAACTTAATGAATTCTGGAGGCATGATTAGCTATAAAAGATCAATTTCTAACCAAAACAATGATCAGGCTTCGTCTCTTTTACTATCTAACTGATAAATCCTGCAAAATAACCATTCCCTTGCCTTTTTCTTGTTAATCTATTTAGCTGTTAATATTTTACAATTTTTATGCATTAAGAACCCCAACAGGGACTTTTTAAAATTTCAGCTCCTCCTGAGATGAATCATCAAGCAGGCCTTTGGACACCTGTTTGGGTGTCAGGTAAGACCAACGTGTTGGTTGTAATGACCACACTGAGATTCTGAAGCGTCGGTATCAAATGACAGCTCTGAGGACTTGAGCAGGTGCTTCGCAGGCAGTGAATGGAGCCTGTATGCTCATTACAGAGAGACATCTGCTGCAGTCCAGCCCCCTCCTCGCCCACAAGTCTCACTCCTCTCCATTCACCCACGTCCAGCTTTACCCTGATGTTTGGACACCCTGTCACAGTGCAGGAGGGACCGAGCCACACACAACCCGCACAACATCAACACCAACACACACATTTTTCACCCAATGTCATCTCTTTAAGGGGTAAGCATTAGAAAAATAAGGTACGGCTAAACGACTGAAGGGAAACACACTAGCATTAAGTCACAGCAGTCATTTTAAATCTGCCTTTCATCATATAAAAATCATAATTTACACTAAAGCTCATTTTCCAGATTACCATCTAAAAGCTGCATGAACTGAAAGCTTTTCCACAGATTGACATAAATTATCCAGTGATGTCAGTTGTGATTTTATGCAAATTTGAGAAACAAAATAAAAATCATTACTTTTCATACAATGTCAATTATTTATGCATTACATGAATACCATTTAAAAAAAAGAAATTAGCAAAAATATGTAGGCTGGAAATTAACAGCATCTTGTACTCTGACAGTGAGCTACTTCAGTTCTTTAAATATTTATTTGAACATGCTTGTCAGGGATCTTTTAAGAGGCTAATTATCAATGATTGAATTTGCTCTTAAACATCAGCATGCAGCTCGCTTAACCCCTTGGCTCCCTCCATCTTTTTATAACTTGTGCACAAATAAATTGCATATCCATATGCCAGTAAAATAATATAAATCTCACATGCTTGTGATGCGTCTCATTTGAAAACTAAGATCTTCTAATTTCTGGAGATTTGTGCACAAAATACTGTGAGTTTCAAACAAATTGAGCTATGTCACTTTAAAAATCTCCAACTCACTGCGCAGCCCTCTAGTCATAAGCATTTTGAAATTGTGACCTTTCTTATATGCAAAAGGCCCCCTCGGCACAATTGATCCAAAAAATACCAAAAGTGCCAAACAGGATGATCGGAATTTTATGACTAATTTTACCAATTAAAAAAAAAAACAGTGCTCTACATGTAGCTTTACACAAATTTTCTTTCAATTACTTTATTTTATAGTATTTCAAAGTTTCAGCTTTCAAAGCTTTGACCATGCATTTTCTGTGCCTATCCAGTTATTTCTAGCTTCCTCTCACTTCTTATGCACATACATACAGCCCACACCTACAGTTCCAATACTTCATTGAGAAGCTTATCTCATAAACTAACAAAATATGTCAAAGTTTGATTGTTCACTTATGTTTGATATAGGGAGGAAAAACACATTGGTGAATAAGCCAACATAACGTAAATCATCTAAAATGGTAGACAGGTCCATAGAAATACAAAAAAATTCGCTGTTATCAACATTTTTACTTCTTTATGGGAATAAATTGCTTTATTGAATTATTGTTATATGTTATTATTAACATGTGATGTTATTCTATGAGAAATACAACTGTTTCTTACTTTCCTGTGGAGTGTTACGGACAAAATGAGCCCCTTTTTGCCAGGATAGAGCATGTTTTGGAACACCAGAAGAAGAAAACTAGGCAAGAGGTGAAAATTATGAATTCTAATTTAATGACAGGTGTTGGTGTTTGGCGAGCTGATAATATTTTGATTTAGGATTGCCTGATTCTAAAGAGGCACAACATGGTTGGTTTTGTTAACAAATAAACTTGTTGTAGAGTAAAATTATGCAGAACAAAATGAGACGTCGTAACGTCCCGGGGCCGGGGGGGAGGGAGCTAAGGCGTTAATTTGCTTTGTAATATTTGCAGTTCAGTGTAGATTAACTCACACTGGTGTTAAAGAAGCCAGATTTGCAACATTTCCATTTACAACTTCAGTGGAGAGAAGGGCCAGAGAGAGAAGGGGATATATGACAAGGAGGATTGGTTGATAAATCAGTGCAGTGGCGCCTGTTGCACTAAAACATTTTACATCGATTTTGCTGGAGATGTTTTAACAGAGGATTTACAAGAGTTAGGATGAGAAGGAGATAATAAATTTAGATAAAGCGTGGCTTGATCGGGGAGGAAAAAAGGAAAGATAAACAATGTGTGTGTGATATGAGTAGCTAAAAGAGGCAGTTTTTTTTTGCTTAAGGTTGTATAAGCAACACTTGTAACCATCTAGAGACACCAAGAGGTCCACATTTAAAATAAGGAAAACAGTACCACAAACTGAAACCACAAAACCTGGCTATTAATGCCTGCACCATAGCTGATGAAAAGCAAACATCTGCACCAACACCCTTATAGCTATTGTCAACTACAATGTGGAGGGCTGATTATTTGGACCTTCTAACCAACTTAAAGCCCCAGGATTGGGCTAACATTTACTCTTTGACCTAGCCATGAATTCCTTCATTTAATGCAGAGTCAATTAGCGGAAGCTTTTTTCAAATCAAGTTACTGCAAAAATGAAATCGAAGTATTTTATTCTTAAAATAAACGCTTTTTTTTATTTTTGTTAGGCAGGTCAATAAAATATTTTGGCAATAGAACGAGACAATTTACATTCAAAATAAGAAATAATAATCTTGTCTTATTTCAAATGAAAAACATCTAATTATCTTATTTTAAGAGCAAAAATACTCATTCCATTGGCAGATCATCTTATTTACCTTCTCAAATTAGGTGTAAATACAATTATGTTAATTTTTTTTTTACCCATTTCAGATTGTTTTTCAATGACAAGACAATCCAACACACAGCAGCATATAAAGACTAGAATGGCTCCAAAGGAAAGTACTAGCTGTTCTGATGCCCTAGTTTATTAAGAGTGCTGCAGACCTTAAAATAAATGAACTTAAACCACAAACATTAAGAAACTGAAGTGATTTTAAATGAAGTAGAAAGCCAAAATGTTCTCTATAATGACATCCAGACCAACTTGAAGTGACACATTAATATAAAACTGATTTCTTTATAGTTGACTCTTTTGAATTGCTTTCCAGATACTTTCCTATTTTTGGCATACATTCTCAAGAATAAAACATGAAGTACTGATGAAACCACCAACCTCTTTTTTGCAGGACTGTCCTCGCCATATTTGTTGCTCCCATGGAGGCCCTGAGAGCGCAAGGATCCGTCTTCTTTGTGGCAGCCGTTTAGCACTGCGCCATTCAGCTGCCCATTGGCAAGAGGACCTGAGAGAGAGAAGCACAGTGATTTTTATACTCTAGATATTTATCTCATCATCCACTTTGTTAAATTATTCAGACTTCAATTCCTTACATAATTATTTATGAATTACCATATCCTGGATGCCTATGTTCTTTTAAATCAAGTCTTGAATCATCAGGGGATAAACAATGTTTTCATCATTTTCCTCTGCCAGGGTTAATAAAGCTCTTTTTTACTCTTTGAGATGATGCAATAAAGCGAGAGGACAGTAAACATTGCTTTTGATGAGATTATAGTAAATCTGCTTTAGCAGAGAGTAAATGGGAACGACAATGATTGAAAGAGGCTGACAGAAAGAAAGCACAAATAATCCTAACAGTTCAAAAATTACTGATCTCCTAAGGCAGCCAGAAAGCACCTCATATGACGTTTTGTAGCATCTAAGGGATACATTTTGAATGAAAGGAAAAGCAACTTCTTTTCCTTATCCTGGCAAAGAGGTGACGTTCTCGCTATGATGGCAAATTAAGGTAATTGTAAGCCAAAGGCAGTGTGAGAAAAGGACGGCTTCTGACAGACATTCAATTTTCAAAAAACCCAACAGAGGGAGAGGGTCTTAAATATAAATATTTAGCTAGAAGCTCAATCAAACAAAACAAGGATCTACACAAATCAAAAGCAACATGAGGCACTGGATGTTTTAATCAGACAGAGTGGAATTCTGCAGTAATCATTTTCTCAGAGATAGATCCTTGAATGTCCTATTTACACTAACCCTCTGAACCCGATCTGATGTGGTTCTAACAGCCATTTACACACAATGCTAGCACGGTTCCTCAGCTCTCTAGGCAGGAATTACACAAACAAAAATGGCAGCCCCAGTAACTTTCAGGAACTTATGTGCCAGGATAGCGTCCTCTGCCCAAATTTCAATTAGAGCCTCGGTCTCCGCATCCTCCATGGTCCCACAACGCTCTTTTGATGCCATTTGTTATTATTAAGCTGAGAAGAAGTTTTGTTGTGAATAGGTAAAGAGATCTGTGAATTGCAAAGCCGGACACACCGGAAAACCTGCTAAACATGTGATGGTGCGGTGTCGTTCATGCGAACTACGTCGAGCCCTACTGTTGAATGGTACTAGATTTAGCATGGTTTGGTTGTATCCAGTTACGGTCCAGTTCAGTTGCGTTCCATTTACACTCAACAGTTATCTCGGCTTAAGAAACCCACTTGTTTTAGGAACAGTGTGTGACTTAAAACTGTTGTAAAATGTCTGGTTTATTAGAGGCTTAAAGTAGGACTGAACAGTTCAATACATTTGCAATGTAAATCACCATTTGAAAAAATAAATTAAATTTCCAAATTGTAGAAGCAATTGATTTTTGGTTTTGCTACGTTTAGAGTGAGACACTAACTTTTTAGACTAAAGTCCTATAAGAGGCTAGCCTGGGTGCCATTCCGAACTTAGTCCCGTCCACAACGTTTGAGGTCAGGAAGTTCGGTCTGGCATTGCTCAGTAGTAGAGCGAGTATGCTAGCACAATATCTGGCGGGCCAATCAAATTGTCAGGGCGGGCTTTATACGAT
>NW_015150649.1:865329-906724 GCF_000732505.1 Cyprinodon variegatus
ATAATATACAAGTTTCACTTTTTAAATGGAATTACTGAAATCAATCTACTTTTTCATGATATTCTAATTTTATGACCAGCACCTGTATGTTGGTTAGCGCAGAAGGTTAAAAAAAAAAGCAATTTGCAATGTGGGGTTTTGGCAAAACTGCAAGATAATGAACGTAAACTCTCTCCAAATAGTTGTATTTTTTATTATTATTCACAAAATGGTTGCTGCAGAATCAACACTATAAGTTTGTCTTATCCATATCAAGTTTGAGATTTTTTCTTGGTGACCAACCAGATTGTGAAACCCTAGGTTAGACCCTGTGCTTAATGGACTTAATGACTACATTTCTTTCATGGCCAAGTAAAGCTCTGACATTCCCAAGAGTTAGCTGGAGAATGTTGCTGGCGTGAGGAATGTTGGGGTATCCATTCAAGATGCGAAAGCTTCACAGGTCAGCCTGAGGTCATTAAGAAAAGAGGACTGGATGAATAGTCGGTACGATGGAGAAAAGTCCCCCCCCCCTCAAAGAAAGAAAAAAAAAAACTTTGGCATATTTGACAAATACTTTCTGGCATGAAGAGTTGAAAAAGCAGATGAGTCAGTTCATTTCTTTCTTTGCAGTAATGGTGTTTGACTTGACAGGGATGATGGTTCTAACTTATTCATGCCTGTTTAACAAAGAGCTACAATGACTCACCGGCTCCCACTCTTGACTTAAAACTCAATCTAGTTCGATCACAAACACCTCAGTACCAGTAGGTGACTTTCACAGTCACTAATAGATGGCATCATGGGTTCCCAACACGCCTACTGATTCCCATTCAGCTGATAAAAGAATGACACTCACTCTCTACTGCTGTTTAGATCTAGTTCAGCTGGTCTCACAAACCTCCGGAGTTAAAGGCAAATTAAAGATGGATTAAAGGAGCGGAGAAAAGGTTGGCATGAGGATAATTCGAGTGACATCCTGTCGATAAAGTTACTACTGCTGAACGAGCCTGGGTATCGCTTCATCTGATAGATGGGAAAGAGGATAAAGAGATAAAACGACACAAGAGACAGAAAGATTTCAAAGTTAAAATTATTTAACTGTTATACATCTGCTTGGGGCTAAATGAATAAACACGAAAGCACTTTCCCGTTGCCCCATGAACACTATTTGGTTAGCTCACACACGCAGGGCAGGTCAGTACCTGAATGCGGAGGTACCGTCATCAAATACATCAGAGGGTTAAAGAGAGCAAGGGTAATGAGTAAGTTTATTGCATCGCTCCAAATGTTTTATGTTGGCACCAAAGAGCCACTAAGTCTATAGGCCAGGGTGAATCATTGCTTTACAATTCCCACTTGGCACGAAAGGTTCTGTAATCTTTCATGAATCAACATTAAACGTGTTTGTAGATCTTTGTCAATGGCAAAAAAAGGATCTTTTCATTGAATGTTGAGGCAAAATTCAAGTAAAAGCAGACTGTTTACACACAATTAAGTTTCAAGGGAAATGTAATATTAGATGACAATAAAAGTGGAAACAGAAAACAGATTCTAGGATTTTCTTTATAAAACCTAAATAACATTTTGCTTTAAAAATGAATGTGACAAAGCAATTACTTTTTTGTGGTTCGACTGTTAACAACAACAAAAAGTAAGCCATCTCAAACAAGTCACAGACTGTCAGATTTGAATCGTGACTCATAAAACAATGTTTCACCATTCCTTGGACCATAAAAAAACATTAATATGATATAAACATCAGTGTTGCTAAACTAGTTGCTCTCAAATGAAATTTAATATCCTAAATTAGTACACTGTGAAATGACAATCAATCATCTCAGTCATCTTCTGCAATTACAAACACATCCCTTGCTACCTGATTTTAAGATCTTTTAATTTGTCCAAGATGCATAAAAAGTTTTTAAATTAAAATACAAAACTAAAATATTTTATCAACTAATTTAATTAATACCTTAGTAATTTTAGGGCTCATATAGCATCTGATATTTTCTAATTTTGCTGACATGACAGCAAGATGAAAGAAGCATATAGGGCCATGCATTAGTCTGAGGCCAAGTTGGATAAAACCCCATGCAGATTTTATTTTCAGTGACTTTTACAAAACAAACAAGCCTGTCCTGCAAAACTGCGTCCAAAACAATTAACATTTTTACAGTGGAGAAATAAATCTCTTTTATGTGCATATCAACAGTGATGTAAAACAACTAGAACAAACAAAAAAATAAGGTATGAAAGTTTAAAATCATTTGAGGTATCTCATTAAAGCATGTTTGGTTTGGGTGTAAACAGTCTCTTCTCCGCTTCAGACAGGGGTTTGCTGATGAACATCAGCTCAAAAAGCAAAACAGCTCATTAAGTTTAATTGTGCTCAGAAAATGACTGACACATGGCATCCCAAGAGAACCAAAAACAAACAAAAATTGGCCCGTTTCAACAGCCTGCTCTTCATTTCCACCCCCTACATCCGTCCATCCATTTCCTGCCATTCTCCATAGAGTTGCTCGACATATGCTGGTTGCACATGACTGCCCATCTGAGAGGCAGACCTGGGAATCTAGGGAGAGCAGAGGACTGGGGATGGTTGACTGCAGGGAGAGCCTGGTCCCTAACCTTCATGTCCTGGAGCAGAGATATGATGCCAGCAAATAATCAGATTTAGGAGAGCTTAACTAAGCCCATCGTTATGCTATGTTCACCTCTGAGTCTCAAGAGAGAGAGCAAGAGGGAGTATAATCAGAGGTACGTAGCAGAACATGGCACATCACAGAGCTGAGAGAGCCTATTAGTGGGAGCCACGGTAATAACTGGAGCTAAAGCTGGTTTGTTAAAAGAGTAACTATCAATTAGGGGAAGAATGGGTTTTTTTTTTTTTTTTGGTTCTTTATGGCATTTCTCAACATGAGAAAATAAGAGCAAAGTCACCTTTTGTGGTGAAGTACTAATATACAGGTCCTAACTGCTGAGTTGTTTGGGAACTTTAACAGCTACATTCCTGAACGCTCTGTCAGGATAGAAGTGCAGGAACCTTGTCGGCCGTGATGTGGAATCAAAAACGCAAGCAGCTACATTGAGCTTGAGCACAGTTTGAGCAAGAGGCATCAAATCTGACTGCAGAAAAAGTTTCTAAAGCTGACAAAAAGCAACAAAGGCTTTTTCGGAGCAGAGTTTTGCAGGAAAGAACAAGATCCTTGCTCTGATTTAAGTAATGTAGTCTAATTTCAATTTCCCATACAAGAAAAAATTGCACAGAGGATAAAAAAAAAAAAAAAAAAAAAAAAAAGGAAAGACGTATATGTCAGAGTTCTGGTTCAAACATTTGTCACTTCATCGAATGAGACTCGTCAGCAGATCTGCACAACGGACATCACATGTAATCATTAATATAATTGATGACTTTTTATTCTCTTTTGATGTTTTTGTTCAGTATAATTTGCATTACAACATCCCTTTGATCCCCATTTACCCCTTTAGCAAACAAGTGAATCTAAAACTCTAGGGTATTCTTTGTTCTAGGGATTCTTCAAGCCAGCATGTGCTTAAAACTGCACCATTAAAAAAAAAACAAGTCCTCCACTGTATTCATTCCCACACATTTTTTAAAGTAGAACCATAAACTGTTACTGAATGTCTGGTAAAATGGTCTAAATTGCTAAGAAATATATAGCTGTTTTTTTACAAGATTGGCCAGACCACAAAATATGATGATTTAATGCAAGCCAGACAACGCAGTTGACAAACATGAGGTATTTTGCAACAGTTTAAAGATAAATCTGCAGCATCAAAGGCAAAAATGTGTTCATTTTTTATTGAGAGAGCATGAGCCAGGATGGAAAAGATGTAATCTCTTTCCCCTGCAAGATAGAACAACTGAACTCATCCTCGCCCAGGTATTATATTTCAGTTTCTTTATTTTCCCACCAAACCTCCTTTCTGAGGTAGCACACTTTCATGTCCTCTTCCATAAAGTGATACAGTCATCAGAGAGAGGAACTAAGGGCTGGTTTTAGCTGGCAGCACGGGAAAAAGGAACGAACGGCATCAGCAGACGGACTGGGAAGGATGATGAGAACAGCAAGACGCGAGACATGCAGACCAGCAGGAACAGAAAGAAAGGAAGGAGACAGGCCAAAGAAATGGTTGAACAGGGAGCTCTCTCCTCAGCACCTCATTGTGTTTGGCCAAAAGCCAGCACCTCCATCAATAGCACTTAGGAAAATGGAGAGGGAGGAAAGGATCTGAGGGGAGATGTAGGGAAGAATACAGCAGAGAGATATGGTGAGATGGGGCACAGCTATATAAAAAGATGCAGACGGCTAGAGAGGGCAAGAGCAAAAAAAAAACTGAGGAAAAGAAATGCGAAGATGGAGGACAAATGCAGGAGGAGGGAGGGACGGTTTGGATGACAGTAACGGTAGTTAAGACAGATGGGGCAGAGGTTAGAGAGGACAAAACAGGACGGGGAAAAAAACAGACACTGACAGATGAAGGAAGCAGGTGATAGAAGAGGCGATAGAGAAGAGAATCTGGATGTACATAATGGAGGAGACTGTGAGAAGACGGAAGATGGCAGAGACGGCAGAAACCTAAGTCCTATTGATGTGAAACGAAACCCTGTATCGGGGGAGAGCAAACCGGAAGGACAAGCGAAGGGAGGAAGATAGGGGAGGAGAAAAGGAGAGGAGCCATGTGGTTGGAGGGGAGGATGCTAGGGTGAATTAGTGGAGGATGGCATGTAAAAAGGGCCATAATGTAATTTGTTAAATAATGCAAGGAAGGAGCACGAGAGGCAGGAAGTGTGATGGAGACGGATCACTGCCAAAAGAAAGGTGAGGAGGCTGGGAAGATGGTGGCATTACTAGTTGTGGACAAAGAGCAAAGAGTGGGTGAGGAGAGAAATACATAAGACGACAAAGGTAGACCTCATCAACATTAAAATAATTATGCAGGAACAATGGGCACTTAAAAGAGGAACTCAGTTTTCACCCTGTTCCATAATAATGACCATTTGCCAGCTTTTAGTTTAAAGAATAAAATGTTAAGTAACTTAAAATGTAAAAAATTAACATGATTTAAAATACAGCATTTCTAAACCTTAAACATCTACAAAATATTACACATTTGTAGTATTGAAGAAGGACAGAAGAATTCCTAAAGAAACAAATAAATCTCATTATTATAATAATTCATTTGAGTCATTATTACCAGTCCAATTCTGAAATCCCAATACTATTCAATGATGAAACATAGATTGCTCAGCAGAAATGTGGTTATCCAAACTTGAGATGGTCAAATGTAACACATTGTTCTAAAAAAAAAAAAAAAAAGGGGGGGGGGGGGGGGGGGGATTCAAGTAATTTCTGTGCACTTCTTCTGTCCAAATAGGTGGGTCCATTCCCACCAATTTGGGACAAAGAAGAGCAAAGAAAATCTACTAATCTTTGCACTCTGGCACGCCCTATCAACATGCCACCCTGGGCAAAAAGCCATATTCCTCTCGGTATGTAACAGACACGATGTAATGCATAAAATGCAAGATTTGTACTTGGCATCTCAAAGTACTCAAATGATATGTATTGATATGACTAGTATGTGTGTCAATATACAGAGTAAAGATGGAAATTGGCCATAATCAACTTATTTACTTATTATTCCTGCAGCTGCATTTAAGGGGTTATTATGTAATATTGCATTTTTCCAATAAAAAGTAGAAATGATTTAGATTTTTTTTAGAAAAAATGATGTAAAGATATGAATGACTTCCATTTTACATCTTCTTACTCTTAGAATGCCCCCCCCAAAAGAAACAAAAAACAGTTAACCGTAGGAACTGAAATATTGCTTCATCAGAAACTATTATTTATATATTACTTTATTCATCTTAAAGTCTTATTGCTACTGACAAATTTAATGTGTGACATTGCCTAATCGTGCAGTAAAATAAATGATCATAATTAGGTGTAATATGTCCAATCAAACCAGATCCTGCCCCTCAGAATGGCTGACAGTTTTGCAGCAGAGCTGAGAAAAACTAAAACCTGCAACACATTTGGCCTCAACATGAGTCCAGACACTCCAACCTGCAGTCCTCTAAAACAGCAGGAGCTGCCCATTCAGGATGTAAAGCATGCTGAGCATGATCCTCCAAAATGGCCGACAGTTTCACCACAATATATGAGAGACATGGAAACGGTGACGCTCTTGCTGCCTCCTGAAGCCACGCTAACCCAGGGTGCTCTAAAGCAGCAGGGGCCCCCTGTCTATTCAGCAACAGCTCCCTCTTTTGTGTCGGCGCAGGGCTGCTGCCGTTACCTCCGATGTGACGCGCTGCTAACGTTTTAATGACTCATTTTTATTCAGGCGATAAGGTCAGACACCCGCAGAGGCTTAAAAGACCCCCGAGTGACAAATATAAGCAGTGGCGAGGAAAGGGGGGAGGCAGGTGGTACGGTGGGGAAACTGCAAATAAATGAAGGCGTGCAAGATAAAATAAAGAGAGAAAAATAATTTTGGGCTATAAAGAACAAAAATAAAGACTCTGACATATTTCAAAGTTGCCTCTTATCAGTCTGTCTCCATGTCGGCTGTATGGAAAAGCTCCAAAACAGAATGCCATCTGTCAGCGTTTTCTTTTTCCTCGTAGTTGCTTTCTTTCTTTCTGCATGAGACTTGTTGAGAATAGCCAAGAGACAAACTCAAATCTCAGCTGCTGACTGATGGAGGGATTTGTGGTGCAAAAAAGTTGGGGTCAACAAAGAATAAAATGCATGGCTTCTTGTTTCCAAGAAAGCTTTTTATCTCCCCATGCACTCTCTTAGTTCAGGTTTGCACACCTAAACACACTAAAACCCCTCCTTTCCAACAGTGAAAGCAGCGGGATCCCACCTGGAGACAGATTCCAGAGCATGTAAGCAATTTCAAATATTAAACTCCTGTTTTAGTTCCTGTGAGCACACGTTTTAATAAGTCTTTTCCCTGGATAGGCTGAAACTGTCCAAGCTGGAAAGGATTAGACCACATAGACATGTTTCTGGTCCGCTGCATAGAGACAGATCTGCAGGTCGACGAGAAAACGCAAAAGAGTATTTGAAATACTTTGTGCTAAGTGGTGTCCTTTGAGAATAACACATTGTACCAGCAGAGACCAAATCCCCCACAAAAAAAGACTAAGAGCCCTTAATTCTTTTTTTCAAAGACGTCAGACAA
The DNA here is from genome assembly GCF_000732505.1 of Cyprinodon variegatus. NCBI lineage: Eukaryota > Metazoa > Chordata > Actinopteri > Cyprinodontiformes > Cyprinodontidae > Cyprinodon > Cyprinodon variegatus. The sequence goes on from NW_015150649.1 coordinate 872,536, forward strand.
AAACCCAACATTTACTTCTCAAAATCCTCCTGTAGAGTCTTTGATTTTTGTCATAATAAAAAGCAGGTTTCCAACTTTGGTTTATTTACATTTCATAATTGAATCTTATTGTAACAAGCCCTCATTGGACTCCAAGGGAAGGGGAAATTGTGTATCTGAAAGATCTGGACTAAATAAGAGGAAACAGAACTCTAAAACCTCCAGCTTCACTTTTGATTTAGGACATTCATGTTAGGATGCTGGCTCAGATCTTAGTGTTTAGATTTTCCCCCCCTCGCCACAAACAGGGGGAGTGTTTTCACGCTCATTGGAAACCTACCTCATAGTGATGATTTTAGACTGTTTTATAATACGTCAGAAGATTTTAGACCTCAGCAAGAGCGCAACTGCTGCTCACAGATTGAATCACTTCCGAGGACAGAGCAGATCATGACTGCCTCTAGTCTGATACAGACTGGCTATAAATAAGGTCACCAAGGCTTCTTGTTGGGCTCTGTGCAGCAGGTTTCTTTGATCAACATGCCAGCTAGTTGCAAGAAGCTTCCTGTTCTGCCAGTGTGCATTTTGGTGCTGGTCATTTTCTTTCTTCAACTGTCATTTCATGTCACAATAGGTTTAATCATGTGCCAATAATTTTCACTTTATAAAGTAAATTAAAGTGATTCTCTGTTGAATGTTGGTTAATATGAAAAACCAAACAGAGCTGAATTCTAAGCCGTTTCTCAATGTGTACTTGTGCGTTCTCATGTGCCTGGTGCTCGTGAAACGTCATCAGCCTCAGCCCTAGTACTGTTCCAATTCACAACAGCAACAGATCAAGATCGGACAAAGTCCCCGGATGTTGTTCTCGCCCCTCCCTATTTACCCAGCATGCATCAGAGCAGACTTGTCCGTTCTTGAGATTGACGGCTGTCCCAGCATGCACTGCGGCAGCAGCGGCTTTCAATGAAGCGCTCCATTGAAAGTTAAAAGTTCTCTTTTCTGTTGCTCAATAAAAGTATGTTTTAAAATCATTTGAGGCGAAAACCATATACTTTTAAGCGTCACCATATGGCCCATTTATGGATTTAATGCATGATTTTAAAAAAAACATTTCCGAAGTTGAGAGGACCGCGGTTACCAGCGGACCTCTGAGGGCAACGGCAGCCAGGTCTAATCCGAGCCTGTCTGCAGCAGCCCTCTCCCGGCATAGCAGGCTGGCTCTGATGGTGATTTTTTTAGTTTTTTTTATTTGGCAAAATGTTCGTTTGATTTGTGTTTATCTGACTGAGACCCCACAAAATGAAAAAACTCAGAATGTATCATCATCTAGAGACTATTAATAACAGGAGGTGAAATGCAGCTTCAGAGTATGCAAGCGTGTGGTGACGTCATCAGTACGCTTCTGTTACCACTGACCCATATTTACGCTGCGTTCTCCCCGAGTCCACACTTTCCTGGGTTCTTCTCAAGAACCAACTAGGCGAGGATACGAGTCCGTACTCGCGTTCTTGTAAATTAAAAAGAAACAGCCCTAGTTTCTCCTGGATTACAGACTAGCTGGCTAAGTTCAGTAGCAAAGCCAGCAGCTAAAGCAAACTGGAAAAGTAACACATCAAAATCTTAAAGAAATGCTTCAACTACACAACTTCAATCAGAAGCAATTATTGGAAATGCATATTAGTAGTTGTCAGAGAGACATCCATTGTTGGAGTCCCTGAGGACGTTGATTTAACAAGACTTACTTAGAGGACAGTTCAACGGGTACTTCTGCGTTAGCTTTCTCACCGAGCATAGTCTGCTAATCATTTCCAACATTATCCTGTATTTATCATAAAAGAAGGTGTTTTCTTAATTCCTGACAGACTACATTATTAAACTGGGAGGAAAATGAGACAAAATATTTTTGTACTTGTGAGTACATGTTGAATCCATGGTGGTAGAATGGAATGCCTGAAAAGCTGGGAAGCTTTCAATACTAAATAAAGGTATGTTGGTTGGGAAGCTTGTCTATAAAACAATCCACTTTCAGGCGATTTTACATCAGATTGGATGAATTATAAATGTAAGCCTTTTACTTTGTAATAAACTATTAAATGACAGCAAAGAGATATGTTTAATTATTTGATTCAATTCATATCTTGTTTAAGAACTACAGCTTCAGGTATTTATTAACTGGCTTAAGAGGGGATCATTAATCACAATTTAATGTGATTAAATTAATAACTTAAAAGAAAAGTCTATCAAATTGCCAGAATAGGATTTAATATATATATAATTTTCATAATAATTGGCGTTATAACAATGATTATACATTTATAAATTATATTTTCTAGATTGCTTCATCAAAACGTTAATTCATTAAAAAAAGTAAGCTGGTATACAACTAAGCAAATTGTTACAAACTGGTTTGTTTACCACTATAAAAATATTTGTCTGCATCCATCTAAATAAATGGTCCCCTAAGAAACCCTTCCATTTCCAGCTCTGAACTCACCATTGGAGTTGGTGGTTCCATCGCCATCCAGCTGCCGTTTCTGTGCAGTCCTAAATTCCTTCAGGGAGAGGTAAAGCACCTTTCGCATCATCCGTTCCTCCGACCACGGGATGCCATCACTGTCATCCTGTGAAAGGAAAAAAGAAAAATAAAGGTCAGTATGAATCATTTAAATACAAACAATCTTAAAGTCCATCTTTAATTTTTTCTCAGGTTACCAAATCATTACCACATGTATAATTTGAATCATTCTGGTCAAATTTTAGAATTTCTGCTTTCTATTGTCCTGTTACTGCCCTACAGGGAAAAACTGAAAGTCAGGAAATGCTTGCAGGGCGAGTGAGACTTTAACGAAATAACCCCGACTGCATTGATTCAGCTCCACGCCAAGACATGCACACTGAAATGTAGCTCCTATACACTCTGTAAACAATATAATGAGACAGGGAAAAAATATTTGCTTACAAGCACTGCAGCTAGTTTGCAGCTGTGTGAAAATTACATTATGCATCAGGCTGCCAAGAAAGGGATAAAATACGGGACAAATAACACGGTCATATAGGAGCTATTAGAAAAGATTTAGACAAGGTTAAAATACAAAGTTTGAGTATAAATAAAAATGCCTTTAAATATTGTTCCTCATCTCTGATGCATGTTGGTTCATGAGCATATCAAGACACAGCGTGCATTTCAATAAAGACTAAAGAATGACCCCCCATCATAATATGATTGCTGCATGCTTGCAAAAAATAACAGTTCAGAAACAACTATAAAAATGTATAATACCATATTACAGGCATCACATTTTTTATCCCTCAGTTCCTAAGTTTATAAAATGCAACAAATTATATTAAAAAAAAAATTAAAAAAAAACTAATTTATTGAGCTTTAACAGCTCATTTAAAAACCATCCAGACGGAGAGAGCTCAGCTACAAAAGGGTCTTCAAAACGCATCAAATAACAATCACAATATTTCTAGCTCCCCTTCACCATTTACTTTCTTTTCAATGACTCTGATCTGTTTGATGTTTAACAACACTAATGACAAAAGGAAATTGGATTCGGACCCAGGCTACAGAAAGTTATTAGGGGGGTAATTGAGACTGCAAGCAGATTTCCCTGAGATGAAATGGAGTAAGAGGATTGTTGGGTGAGATTGAGAACAGAAAGCAACTGGAGAGCAAACAAATGTAGTTTACTTGAAAATCCTCAAATATTTTTGATCATGCCCACTTATCTCTGCAAACGCATCATCTTCAGTGCAAGCCAAATAATGCAAGAGGCAGATCTGAAGACAACAGCACTCTGGCTGCACAGCTGGCTCTAATCTCTGGTCGGTTCAGCCAAAATGCTCTCAGATACCAGCAACGATTGCATGAAGTCAAATTAGAGCAATTCAAATAAAATCCTGCTGCTACTTTTATTAAAACATGAAGGATCACAGAAACAAAAAAGTTTCGTCGCACCAAAGCCACCAACTTGGAATTTATTCCATTTCTGGTTTATTTGATACACCAACGTAAAATGCTGTGTGCTTGTAGAGTAGAAAATAATACTTCTCAACATCTATTTAATAAATAATAATTTTTCAAAGATGGTATGATTCACTATTAAATCAATGCTTTCCCTTTTCACTGCAATAAAAGCATTTTTTTAGCTTGAGGTCTGGACTTTGACTAGACCTCAATATCCCCTGGTTTAAAACAGGTATGCCCCAAGTCGGTCCTCTAGGGCCGCTGTCCTGCAGGTTTTAAAGGTGCCCCTGCTCCAGCAAAGCTTATTTTCATTGAGAGCTGATTAACAGGTTTTTGCTGAACTGCAATCATCAGAATCAGCTAAAGCAGAGAAACCGTATCCCGACAGCTCTCAATGTAAATTTAGGATTATTTTTTTTTCTTCCAATTTCTCTCCAGCCAAGTGTAAAGTGTTTTCCAGTACTTAGCTGCTCAGATCAGCCGCCCTTTTAAGGAGAAGCATTCCAGTGCGCAATATTGTGGAATCCTTAGATAGTATTTTATGGCAGCCAAGGAAGCTGAATGAAAAGCACTAAAAACTTGTAGGATACTTAAATAAAAATAAGAAAAATCACAAAAATGAGAATGACAACAAAAGCCACACTGCCACCAATATGGACGTCACCAAAGCACCTTTCCTGTAGTGCTGCTGATAGTCTATTCAGACTCAAAAACCTGATCAGTTCAGACAAGTCGCTGCTAATTATAGCAGCTTCGCCACAGGGTGTGTACAAACGTGTCAGCGGGTTTGACACATAAATGATGTCTGAGGGGTTGTTGTGTCAGAATGCGGATGGATGACAAATATGATGGAACATCAGTTAATAAGGGTTTCTGTCAATATGTACTGAGCAAGTATTTAATTCCAGAGTGAATAGTTTTATGTAGTGTAAGGCTGCATTACATTAGGAAAAAAAAAGTATTGATTATGATTAAAACAAATCTTCTCCGTGTTTACATTCCCCATCACTGTTCCCTAGCTTTCTGATCTTGTTGCCAAGATCTATGTTAGCTGCAGATTAGATAATGGATAATGAAAGTAGTGCTTCATAATATAATCACCAATTTATCAATATTACAATATGACTCATCACAAAACAACTTCCTGAACTCCAATACCAAGTGGCTAATTTTTGAAGCACCATGTTGTCTGGCTCTCTCTGTTCCCCGAAATAAATCTGATCATATTTGCTTAAGGGCACTAAAGCACTCAAGACAGGAAACGGCTGATGTTTCAGATGTCTGACAGAAGCAAGTTTTTTAATAAAACCTCCCATCTGGGTCGGATGTTTGAAGTGAACTCAAGGCAGACACACTTCAGCAAGGTTCCATTATTATTTTAAATAGCACAAGTATCTATATCACAACATTATTGCATTCTTTTCTCAATATCATATCATAAGACCTGAACCTGATTGTGGCGGCCATGTCTGCCTGAATACAAACTCCCAGGATCCAAAAGGACACAAAATGGCAAAAGCACTCACCACAGTGATGCTTCTTAGCCTCCAACAAAGACAAAAAAGGGGTACGTTTTGTGCTTAATATGCGGCCTCTTAAAGTGCCGCTGTTGGCGAGTGTGCGTGCACACATGCTCACTAGCAAGGGAGGCAGAGCAAGACTTCAATTATGCCATTTCCCCCTGTAGTTAATGTCATCTAATCCATTCTTTGTGTGTGCAAAAGCCTGCCAGGTAGGCACCAATTACCCAGACAGCTCACTAGCACTTCTTCTCTCATGCTGTGGCACGAGGCCAAATGTATACAGACAGACACACACACACACACACACACACACCCCGACAGTAGATCTCTTGGTTTTCTAACAGCGGCATACAGATGAATATAAAAGAAGAAAGAAAAAGTCGATAGATTGACCTAAAAGTTTTTCTAGGTCTCTTTTTTTTCTCTCTCACAAACTCTGTGGTTTCCTCACAGCTGTTGGCAGACGGCCACAGATATTTCTGCACTGTAACACACGGCAAAGAGTGGTGGATAAAAACTAAAGGGAAAAAATAAGAAAAAAACAGTAGCAGCTTCTGTACTCTGATACTCTCCTTTAAAAACCAACAAAAGCCTGTTCAAAGTTGTCCAACTTGTGAAGGGCAAGTGTTTTCTCAAGGAATTCCTCTAATTCTTTAGTCTAAACCATGACATCAAGTTTAGGTCATTGATTAAAGAGAAAACACACCTTCATGAAGACAGCAGGGCAGGACTGAAGAAGGCAAGCACCTGATGAGTGAGTAATGGCGTAAAAACGTGTTGCACCTCACTTTTCCAGTTAAATGATGCCAGATTTCCTTTTGCACAAAGTATTTACAGCGAATGCCACCTGGCCGTGACACGCATCTACACCCTGAGCCAGCTCCCACAAGGTGACGAGATTTCAACTAATGAGCGCCGGGATCTTTGTGGCTCGCCAACCCGCAACCAAGAGGAACGCTGTGCACTTTGCAGTCGCTCTGCAAACTTGAAACCAAAATTCTTTGAAACACACAGGGAAGCTGTAAAAAGCAGCTGTTTTACAGAGATAGCATGTAGAATTTTAGGACATAAAGTCTTGAAGATTGAGCAAAGATTGTGGACAAAATGTGGGAATATCCATGTATGGAAATCTGGCTGCTTACACTGTGACCAGAGTGATTCCTTTCACTCTAGGACCATCCGGATCCATCTGTTTGACTGGAACTAGTTGGATCAATATCATGTAGTCACGTTCACTGCTCCTTTGGGGTGCCATCATAAAAAAACAACAAACAAAAAAATACCTAGTAAGAATTAGAGGGGGAAAAATTCTAAGATAGGGGTTTTTATGGTTAGTGCTGCAGCTGAAAATCCCAGTACACATGAAATGAACACCTGATTTTCTTTGGTGTAAGGAGAAAGACAATTGAGACAGCTAAAAAGCTAATTATGATGGTCTGAAAGGCTAAAACCACTGATTACTGAAGCTGCGTGACAGTAGAGCTGCTTGGCAAGTTTATACCTTCTGAAGACTTAAGATTTATTACATCAAACACTAAGACAACAATACCAGTGACCACAAAAACTCGAAACAATGTTGTGCCAATATTTTCTTCATTAAATATCAAATTTCTCTGAAATGAAAGTGCTCTGTGCCTTTAAGGGGATCCCATAGCCTGTGTGTTGTGTTCCAAACCTGTGTGCTGCAGAAACACCAAACAGCACCATATGGTACCGCAAATATAAACCCTATGATCTCACAGCAGCATTTCCTCCAGACATGTTTTGTCACTTATACATACAAAATTAGTGACAATCACCGAAAAATGGTATTTCCATATTTGGCCAAGACTACTGTGCTTTGTATATTTGCATTTCAGTAACGTTCGGATAAGGCATAGAGCTTTTTTTTTCCATGTCTGCAAAAGGTGTGTAGTTGCACGCACACACTGCATGGCCTAAAAATAGCGCTACTGCATGGACGTCACCAAAGGAATGTGGGCCGAGAGCCAGCTGTGATCTGCTCTACAAAAACTGCAGCAAAATCTGTTAGTCTAAGACACATTTCCTCTTGGAGAGAGAACAGAGGGGTAGGTGAAGGAACGGACGAGTGGAGCAGAAATGTTATTCTAACCAAGCTGCTAGCGTTATAATATCCAGTAGTCATGACGGTCACATCTCCCACACGTCTTCCTTTACATCTTGATCTCTGCTGTACATAAGCTTTTTAACAACACATGGGCCCCATATGACCAGCTGTGAGGACACAACTGCAAGGAGTTCATAAGCGAGGCAGATGATGGCAAGATGTTAATTACTTCATTCCCAAGCAGAACGCTGTAAAGGTCATGACCAAGCGTTTAGAGATTAAAAACATTTGTTGCATCTTGATTATGGCTCAGTGGAAAAACAAAAACACGTGCAAAGTTATTATCTACGCTTGCCTTTCCTTTCAGCCTAGAGCAAATCGGATCCTCTCGGATCGCCTCTCTTTTCCATTTTGAAGAAGAACTGATTCCTTTGGTAAAGTACAATCCAGAATAGTCCGGATAATCTGAGGAAGTTGCTAAAGCCAGGCAAGCGTCCTCCGACAATGCACTCGTTTACCCCTAGAAATTTACATTCCAATCCTAACTACATCCTGGTTCCCCCCCGAAAGCTCTCACAACATCAAGTAGACCGGATGCTTAGCTCAGCTCCGCGCTCGGGGAATATGCAGATGGAACGAGGTTTTTTAGGGTTACAGTGGACAAGAGGCCCTATAGAATCTCACTGCATCGGAAAAGCTCAGTACTTTGGAATGTGAGCAGCTACGGGGCCTTTTTATTTACACTACTTGTGCTTGAAGTGCCCAGACAGTTGCAGAGCTTTTTCCATGAGCAGCAGACACAAGGAGGATAAAGCTTTACAGACTTGGGGGGTCCTCTGCTGCAATGGATTAAACAAGCCAAACCACATCTTTTTACACATAGAAATGCAATCACATATTTAGCTGCAAAACAATACTGTTCCCTGAAAACATGCATCACAGTATACAAAAAAATTATCTAGACGTTACACAGACATTTGCCACCCAGCCAAACATTTCTGCTTCCCAACGAAGGGGCACCACACTAGCCTTCAGTCCGACCAAGCGGAATGCACAGCACTGCTGGTAAAACCAGCAGAACCAGCAGAGATCAAAGAACTGGGATTCTAACAAACATCCTTTGTGACCAGAAAGAGAAAAAAAAAATGTCAACAACTTTATAGCTACTGCACTTTTACTGCAGAGGACATTAACATTACTGACAAGCTTTGATCTCAGCTCACTTCTGCAGGCCTTCCACACCACAATAAGAAGAAATGGAGGAACTCGAAAGAAAATCTATTTTTAAGGGGAAACTGAATAATCTGCCACAAGATGTTGTTCTAAACCCTGATGGTGACATTTCATAGAATTGATGAGGGAACAAACTGATCATTAGCTGACAAAAGCACATTCCAGGAAGGCTTAAGGTTGTGCAGCAAAGCTGCTCCCTTTCAGATCTTGGTCATGGAAAAGGGTCTTTTCCAAAGGGTCTTTTTTTTTTCAAGCAGATAATTACAAATACTGATGCTAACAATCCCACTAGTACCAATTTCTAATATTAGATATAAAATTAGATGTTTATTTAGTTATTTCCTGTTCTGAACTGCTGGGAAAACATATTAAATGCAGAAAGGTATTAAACACTGCTCTTTTGTTGTCTTTTAATTCTCAAAAGTTGAAATTGGCTAATTTGCAGGCAAAATACATAAAATAGAAAATAAATAACTGTTGGGTTTCCTGCCACGAATAACTGGTACATCTCTAAAAACAATACTCTGCTAAATAAAATATTTAGCCAGAACAATATATGTGAAGCACATGTGACAGTTGGCAGAAATATATAACCAAACTGAGTCATTAGATTTATTCTGAGACGTTAAATCTTTACAATTGGAATCAATTCAGAGAATAACGCCACCTTTCGGTGTCACTTTAGAATAACCTCGATAAAAATACCTAATGGGCTAATATTCTACACCCATCTATATTGTACAGTTAATCATGTTATCATACAGAATAGAGCAGAGGCAGTGTTTACAGGCTAATACGTCTTATTGCCTGCCACATATCACCAAAAGAACCCTATCACAAAACAGAGGGCTCAAAGCAACAGTTTCCTGCTTATTCAGTGCCAAGCAGCCAAGGATAGCTTCACAGAATTGTTGCTGCGGGAATTTTAAGTGCTCCTCATAAAGCGGAACATTACAGCAACAGTACAGCTTTGGCTTTGTGGCGGTAGGTTTCGATTTTAGAGTCTTGTTGCCATGGTTTTTAGGGCTCAGCTGAGAAAAATCCCTCACACTGCGAAGTTGCATTTGGCAGGTTCAGGGAGTTGAGCCACGTCTGGTCTTACAGTGGGCTGAAATACATGCCTCATGGAGGAGCCGCGTGCTAAAATATGCTATAAAGCAGCCCCTCTCTGCGCCGACAGGTTGCATAACAAATGGGCCCCTTTCAATAATAAACTGCCTTGTTGAACACACTTACCCCTCCAACTCAGTCACAGGATAGTTTTTACATGGGCTGCATGTCGAGCAGAGCAGACAATTGACTCTATGGCTCTGTCTTTCTACATCATTTCACTTTGTTTATATCTATGATTGCATGAAATGCAAAATGTGATCGATGATGGACCCAGACATGCTCTATAGACCCCGCCCACTTCTATCTCTGGTTTCTTAAAAGATGCTGCTCACCCTACTTACCAAATCTACATCCCATCTCCACACAAGAAAGGTTTGATTTCAGAGACTTAATAAAAAAATAAAAAAAAAGCAAAAGAGGTTTTACAGGTTTAAATAAGTAATGCAGCTGCAGGGATAATATTCTGCATGATTTTTGATTATAAGGCGTTTGCATCTCATGCTTTCATAAATGTCTGACAGGACTTTTATTTGCCAAGATTGCAATCACACTTTTTCATTCATGCTTTAATGTGACATGAGAAAAAGACAAAGAGCACCTAATAAAAGTGTCATATTAAAATCACTAAGGGAGTATTCTGTAAAACAAGTTTGTATTTTGAGTGCTCCGAGTAAAACAGTTGATGGTGCATTCATGTGATTGACAGAACAAGTAAATACCCAAAGAATGACTGGGTTGTTATCAGAAGTCAATGGTGTTTAATGTTAAATCCAAATTATATTAACACTTCATTAAAAATTTAACATTTAAAAAATACATAATTTAAAAGATTTCTGCTTTTTAATTATGTCAAAGACATGCAGAATTTGTACTATGGGTAAATAAATGGCATTCCTCTTTAAGACCTAAACTTGCATAAACCAGAACATCAAAATGATTATTTTGCAAATGATGTCCCATGTGACATTTCTTTTTAAAGCACATACGCATATGGGAGACACTATGCTGTCATGTGCATAAAGCCGCAGAGCTGAAGCCTCCCCCCACACACAAACAGGAGGAGGGAACAGGAAGACCAAAAGAGGAAATTGAGTAACCTCATTACCCTCGTGCCTTGTCTGTCAGGAACAGCCTGCAGGCTTGCAAGAACCCACTGAAAGCTAACAGCCTCTGGTCAGTTTATATGGCATCTGCTGCTTCTAAGGGAAAGAAGCTATTTGAGCTGAATCGAGATAACACCTGGAAGGAGGGGGGGGTTCTACAAAGTCTTGACGTTAGCCTTTGGACCAGCAGACTGCACGTTTCCATCTGGAATTAGGTTAAGGTTAGGGTGCAAATAATAAGTCAGAATAAGGTAAACAAGCAGCATTGCAGTCAGCCCCACTTATACAACAATAACTACCATAACAATAACCCCTGCAACTTGGGGCCTGGGGCTATAAACTCATTTAAACCCAACACATTCTGCAGAGGCACCTACAGTCTGTGCTGCATCCCTAGAATACCTCATTAAGTCTTCTTTTTGTAGCCAGTACACTGAAAATGTTTGCAGAAAAGGGACGTTCAGAATCAGAAGAATGGAACACAGGAAAAAGGGAGCAAGACAGATAATGAGAAACACTATAAACCAAGGAGCAAGGTAAAAATTATTAGTTGTTTGCTTTAACAGCATCACAGTTATTACGGTGATTTCATTGTGTTTGATTTTAATGCTTTAAACATACCACAAAACGGAAAAAAAAAGAGACCTCTCCTGTCTTATCTTTGGATCTCTCCAACTCTTCCTACGCTCCTAACAACCAAAATATGTCCAGTCTTATAATTAGAAATGCTCAAAAGGCGTGCAATAGTGTGAGTCAATTAGTTCTCTAAAGGTCAATGAGCAGCCTTGTACGTGTTTGTGTGCTGCTACTGCTGCAGTCTAGTTGCCGCCTGGTCTAGTGAGGACAATAAATCAATGAAGCTGCATACTGTGCAGGGTTTTCACTGAGGGGATCGCACCTCATTGGCGTAAACGCAGCAAACCAGGGATGGGGGAAATCAACTGGGGTAAAAGAACATGAATAACTTTACATAAGCATTCTCCACCCCTTTATTTTATTACATTCACCCAGCTCAAACTGTCTGATCACTTTAGTGTCCACACAAACTGGTCTTAAAGTGAATTTTACAAAAAAACAACTAACATTTCGATATTTATTTCCATCTCACTTCCATAAAAACAAATAAAATAAAGGCATCTTTGTTTCAACTGTCATGAACAAAAATGTGAGCAGTTCCCATGCTACTTTAAATACAACCATCTACTTTAGCAAAACAAGTCTAAAATTGAGACAACCATCAGCAAATGCTCCAGCTCGGCTCTTGCTTGATTCAAAAAATGTATTAATTAATATGAAAGCTTGTGTATGGTATCAGGATTATGACAAACGTCAACCACAAGCATATATAATGCTCACAGGTGCATTGGGGTCAACCATGTTTATTCACCGCAAGGTTACATAATGCTAAACGTGCATATTTTACACCACAAACACAAATCAGTGACCAAGAGCAAAACTGCCGCCCCACCCACGTGAAAAAAACCTGTAAATACACGGAAAGGTTAGTGCTTTATACTGCAGGTGTGTTCAGTTTTAATGATCATTTGTACTGCTTTTATCTAAGAGTCAAAGATTATCAAACTGATCCAAAGTGATCTACAGTTGGTTGTCTACTGTGCTACATATGTGCCATTAAAACTGTAATTTTCTTTTCAACAGATGACAAAACATTCCTTTAAAAAAAGTGCAGCAAGAAACTGTATTTTAGATCATATTTCATGCAGTGATTCAATTATGAGCTAAAATACATCAAAAACCCAGAGAGTAACCTACCAGAAAATAAATAATAGACAACTGACCAATAAAAATGGACAAAAAGTGGCTCATGACTGGACATAAAATGCCTGTATCCAACAAATGAGCAGTAGTGTTCACAGAAATGGAACAGGGCCCAGAAGTGGCCTGGATTCAGAGTGCATACACAAAGCCTGGGAGATTTTAGATGAGAAGGGAGCCTTGTGTCGCCACTTTGGGCCTGTTGGCATCACCCTGATGCAGCTGGTGGCAATATTAACCCAACTGTTGGTAGACTGGCAGGCTGGCACTGAGGGGAACACCTAACCAGGCGGCGCTTTCTGGATAGGTTTGCATGTCCTGGTTTGCCCTCCGTTGGCCTGGAAGCAGGTCCACACTTGTTGTACAGTCACGTAAGGGTTGGTCTGACTTTAAGACAACTTTGCACGCATACCCTGAGTGAGCGAGTGTAATCTAGATACAACTGTCTGCATTGGTAAACAGGGTCCACATCATATAGCAATGAAGTAAGCGGAACCTAAAACTCAAGTCATGAACGGCAACAAATGTCAACTTACTGCACCTTGCAAGATAAAAAAATAAATGCTCAAAATAATACTTATGTAGATTAAGTTTTAATCATTTACATGCGTAACTTTTTAATATTGGTCAGAAAACACACAGTAAAATCATGCCTTAAAGCCAAGATGAAATAACTCATCTATTTATTTATTTATTTGTATAGCACAATTCAGTACAAAGACAATTTAAGAAAGTCTAAAAATTGCTAGGTGCATTCCAGCACTACCATCCATGTTTACTTCCGTAAACACAGAGCACGCTTGCTTGTGACATAATTGCGTCCTCTACTGCGCATGCTTGAATGCAGTTCACACAGGAGATCACATACAAGTCGCATATATTGTGAAACATCAACGCAAGAACAAAAATCAGATTTCACAAAATAATTGGAATTGAGCATCAAAGCCTGCAGTGTGAATGTAGCCCAAAAGTCACAGCCTTTAACATTCAATTTCATAATTAGCTACAGAAAGAAAGAAAGAAAATGGTTTAAAAGGTAACTTAACTTCAGAAGCAGACTTTTCCCAGATATATCTGTATAAATACAAAACAACTGCAACAGAGAGCCAAAATATTAGCTTAAGGCACAATTTGGCGGATATCGGTACCAAGGTATAACCAATTGTTTAATTTTACCACCATTAAGTTTATACAGTTTAAAGGTGATTCAACAATATACCAAAAAAGGAAGCAGGGTTTCTCCAGCTGTTAAGGAAATAAAGGTACTCCAGCATTTGACCAGACACTGACTACCAGACCAATGGTGCACGGCACTGCTGACCATTGGTCAGCTGGCTGACAGAAGGCTACTAAACCATCTGTTTGCTTATAAAAGAACCAAAGCAGTTGATTAGAAAGCTTTCTGACTGATAAAAACATATTGATTTCCAGTATGGAAACTTAAGAGTCATCATCCAGAACCTTTATCAGTAAACACCCAAGTGCCATGTGTGCAAGCATGCTACCTGAGCAGATAGACTGACATCAGTTAATCAGTCAATATCAGCTCATTAAACTGGTCTTAATCTGGAAAAGAAAAGTACAACAGAGTTCCAATTATCTGGGCAATAGACACCCAGAAAACCAGACAAGCATTCAATACACTTGCTGAAGTCTATTCATGAAAATCTAATCAGATGTTTTTGGGGCTTATAATTCTTGAGGGGGCATGAATACTTTTAAAAATGCCACAGTGTTGACATGTAAAAAGAAGATAACACTTTCGCCCCCTAGCCCAACAGCAATGCCTTCCAAATTGTACATCGTCTCACTAGTTTTAGGGGGAAATTCAGTATCATTTTTGGTCAAAGAAGGAAAAAGGGTTAGGTCAAATTTTATCAAGGGGGTATGAATAATATCCTTAAATGCATAAATACACACATAAAAATATAACATATTGCCATATCTACCAGTGTAAAACAGTAAAATTAAAACTCTAAATTGATTTCTTCACAATGCCGTTTCAGTGACTGTAAAAAGACTGGATCAGTAGTTTAAGCTCTTATCATCCGCGGTGATGAGAGCAATCCTAGAAAGTGATAAAGGCAATAAAAACTGTATTTTAAAGAATATATATCATCTTCCATTTCCACCTATTAATACCATACATGTATAAGCTACTACAAACTTGACAAGTTTAACAAGCAAATAATTACTTGCATGGTGTGGCACCGACAGAGCAACTGTCTTAACCTCCCCGTCATGTTCATGACATTCACCTCCGCTGAGTGTACGCACAGCACCATAAAGTCTACCATTTTAATCCCAAACCCACATGTGCTAAGTTGCATTAATTGAGAACAACTGGAGTTGGAGAAAACATGTGTCAGACATGACAGACTGCAGAGCAAGTGGGGCTTCCTGCTGGTTATACATGTGCAAACACTTCACTATGTACCCACACACAAACAGAGACAGAGCTAACCAAGTGTTTGCTTCAACAAAATGCTGGTTCTGTGGTTTTCCCCATCCCAGATACGTATCCAGGAGTCTTTTCTGGGAATTCAGCAGCGAACGCCAGTCAATACCATTTGATGTGCTGAGAATTATAAAAACATATAAAAAAGAGGGTTACACCGCAGGTGTGTTAAATCTTTACTGAGTGGCTTCAGTCATCTTTTCATTGTTGAGATGAATACAAACTGGATACTAGAGTCAAAATTTGGATTATAGGACAAAAGTGTTTTCGGTAAGTCTTTTAGACACACCAGACAAAGCAACCAGCTTCTTGCCATCAATCAATAACTATTCATGGAAGGAAAAAAAAGGTTAAAAAAAAAAAATCAGTGCAAGCTCTATTCACAGAACTTCAGCTACAGTCATACTTAAATGGTTCTTATATGCAAACAGTTCCAACAGGGTGCACCCAATAAGTAAATAATCACATAATCATCAATAGAAATCAAAGTATTAACCAATGGAGGCCTGGATCTGAAGTCGCATACAAAATTAAAGTGGAAAAATACACTATAGCCTAAAAAAAACGTTGATATAAAGTCCTTATAACAGGTCAAAATGAGGCTCACTATTGTGTCTGGCCTCTATGTGCCTGTATGACGTCCCTACAATGCCTGGGCATGCTACTGATGAGGTGGTGGATGGTCTTCTGAGGGATCTCCTCCCAGACCTGGACTAAAGCAACCGCCAACTCTGACAGTCTGTGGTGCAACACGATGTCCCAGATGTGCTCAATCAGATTCAGGTCTGGGGAACGCGCAGGCCAGTCCATAACTTGCCTTCACCTTGAAGGAACTGCTGACACACTCCTGCAACATGAGTCCTTGATGGCAATCATTTGATTCAGGTCAGGGAGCAAATGCAAATCCAAAACCTGAAGGACAGTGGGTTCTGAGGACCAGGGTGCTTTAAATTACGTTTGCCTAAAAAATACTGCAATAAATCACTGTAGAACTATATTAGAGGCCACAAACGACAAAAATCAACTTAAATCAGGCAACAGCTGCATTTTATGAAGACATGAGAAGATTTCTTTGGGAATTTTTCAGCCCAGTATGTCTTCACTTAGAATTTTTTCTCAGCCTCTTTTGAGCCTAGGGGATTCTGTTGGAGTGAAAGGCTCCTCTGCTCCTGAAAAAACAGACTTAAACTTTCTTATGCTCTAGAGGAGACAGAAGGGATTCTACCCTGGCCCACACTCACTCACCATTTTGGCTCAGTGTACCACCTATCGACCTCTAGTTCTAGACCTTTCAGGATGGAAGTCCAGCTAAAAAAAGGTCAAAGATTGGGGGCGGACAGCTGGTTGGGAGGGGGGTCAAAGTTGACCTCCTGACGGGCACATTGGTGGGCAGGCCTTAGTTGCTCCTCTCAAAAGGACCCGTCAGTCACAGTCACTTATTTACCGCAAGCTGATTTCTGTTGTCCCCCTGGGATCCAGCGAGCCATTTCTCTCTGGCTCCTTTAACCCCCAACCGGAGCTAGATAAGGGCTTCTTTACATGACAAAGTGCCATGGAGGCACGGGGGAGAGGGAAAGAAAGGCCTTTCTTTCAATTGCCAATGTGAAGCGAATCCCCTTCACCATAAGAGTTTGTGGTCACATGATTCTTATTTAAAACTGAAAGGTGAAAAAGGAATTTTAGATGCTTTGATATGCAGTTTTTGAAAGTACAACCAGCATGAATGGACATGGCTGAAAAGCTGAAACGCTGTTTATCATCTATGAATTACAATCCTGAAAGGTTTTAGCTGCAGGCCTTAAAATAACCTGATTTCGAGGCAGCCGTAGCATTATGTAAGCAAACATTATACACTAGATCAGTGTATAGACGGATTTGATAAGCTGCTTTGAACTCTAAGCTACTGTACTGCGTGCATTACGACCAACTCTGCAGCTGTGAGCTCGACGACAAGAGGACAGGATAAAAACGCCTCCCATTGTCTTCAAATGAGCCCAGCCTCAGAGAGATGTTTTTTTGGTACATGAAAAGGAGCATTTATGAAATGGAGAAACAAGATGTAGGGGGGGAAACATGCTTTTGCAAACACTGGCACACCAACAAAACATCAGTTCCAATCAGAAGAATTTTGAAAGAAAAAAAAAAAAAGGAAAAGAGGGGAATGTATTAGCACAATGAAAACAATTGAGGTTTTGGGGTTTTGATTTTTTCTTGAAAGTGACTCATAGTTGGAGCCATCTGCCCATGTGAAAGCAAATCTAAAAACTAAAGTTGTTGTGGAGAAGAAAAAAAAAGGTGGGGAAATGAAGGGATGTCACCGGAGAGTTGATTGGAGAAAGAGAGAACAGGTAGGTATTGTGTCTCCCGTTTCCTTTTCTATTCATTCACCATGTCTCATTTTTGGCCTCTTGGGAAGAGGGTAACCTAAGAGGGTGTCAGAAATGTCTCACTGCTGTCAACTGTAGACAGAGGGAAGCTTCGTATGTTGGTTCTTTGTAATGATGAAGGAATTCAGTCAGCTGGCATTTGCACAGGAAAAGAAGCCAAGTGAATCCAAAAAAATGCTGCAACACTTCAAAGAGGTGTGCCACATTAGCCGCTGAACGGATGTCGATGTTCTTGAATAACCTTGGAGGATAATACATTTTGAAAAAATGCTAAATAATTACAAGAACGTCAGAGTGGCGATAGAGTGAGTAGGTTTCCGCAGTACTGCAGGAAGGCGTTGAATATAAGGGCTGAAGCTATTTTAAAAGGTCGGCCCACAGTTCTGCAGGCATTACAGCTTCAGCATCCGCCCTCCGCGCCTTTGCTCGTCACCATATTTCACACCAACTTCTCAAACGTGCACAAATCTTCATCCATCACAGACAGAGAGGCAGAGTAAACAATTACAGTGCGGATCAATCACTGTCTGTTTAATGCTGAACAGCGCAGACGCAGCGAGGGGCGAAGGCTTAACCCAGAGGGATGGTATGTTGCATATATTCACAGCAGTGCATGCTCGATATAAGGATTGGTTTGGTGAACAGTACAGACCTCATGTCATTTCTTTCCAAGACAACCCTACTTCTTTCCATAACATAAAACCAGCTAAAATGATTAAATAACCAGGATAAGCACTTTTTGCAGAGGTATCTTTGTTAGGCCAGTTCTGATATTCAACCTTTGTCTATACTGAATTAGCCAATTTAGGCTTTTCCTCACAAAATTATATACAACCCTGATAATAAACAAGACAAATTGTGTCATAATTGTACTGTTTATTGTTCTATATGTTAAGAAACACTAATGGAAAGCTGTTTCCAGAAAACAGCAGTTTTAGTACTAGAATACTGGCAGACTTTTGGAAATTTAAGGATTACGGAAAGGGTCAACAATTTACTATAATTAATTTACTATACGAAAATTCAACATAGTATTACTCATGGGCTTGGAAGACGAACAAAAAGGAAGAGATATATATTTTTAGCATTTAGTTATTGGATTATGGCCAAGTTTGTTCACAAGCCAAGAAAATATTAGCCATGGAGGATATGAGACTATTAAAGTATGATAACCTTATGTAAGAAAAACAAAATCTTAAGAATACATGGCACACTCACATGGTTATGCTTTTATCTAACCTAAAATATTTCTAAGCAGCCTAATTTGTCTACATTTGATAAAGGATAATACTGTTCTTACATTTCACAGCAACAGGTAGTGGAGGGGTAACAGTGCATTATTTTTTTCTCCACACTGCCGACCAAAATTCTAGTCACTTAAACAATTTCATCACAAAAGCAGCAATGAAGGAGCGGTTTTAAAAAGCCCAACTTTTAAAACCATCTGTAAACTTGGATACATGTAACTTCCTCAATCCTACATGCTGTGCCTCAGACCTGTAGAGATGTAGACCGAGACGGAACAGCAGCATTTAGACACTGCTATAAACACAGCGAGGGAGAGACTTTGAACCCAGTGCCGATATCAAAACTGATCCCATCTTTAATCTAAACCTTAGATCTGGGCTCTCTTATCACCATGTCTGCTTGAGGCCCAAAGTCTAGTCGCCATCATCACCTGGCCTTCCCTCCTCTCATCTAACACTTCATAAAGACCATTCATCCAACCATCCTTTCATCCCTCTATACCAGGGGCCTCGTTAATCCTCCTCTCCATCCTGACCCGGCACCACTCTACTGGACTGGGACAAACTTCAAAGACAGAGTGTGTGTGTGTGTGCGCATAAGTGTGTGCGGGAGGGAAGGAGAGGGAGACAGATTGGATGGGTGGGCAGCTGTGTTGTGCTTGGCCTATACCACAAAGCCTTTAGAGGACAAGAGCCCCACACACACACACAGACACACTCACCACCAAACAAACACACACACAGTTACTTCGAGGCAATACTTGATCTCTAAAGAATGTAACTAAGAGTAGTGAAAGAAACTGATCAATTTAACCTGAATTTGGCAGTGAGAGATAGAAATGTTTGACAAAAGGCCCAAGTAATTTCACTACTTACCCCAAACATCCAAAATATTAACATTATCATTACTGTAAGAAAGACTGTGAATGTGATTTTACAGAAAAGAGAGCGTTATAAAATATAATGCCATCATATAACATTAGCAGTGGTCTCCTATCACTGCAA
Source organism: Cyprinodon variegatus (assembly GCF_000732505.1). Classification (NCBI taxonomy): domain Eukaryota; kingdom Metazoa; phylum Chordata; class Actinopteri; order Cyprinodontiformes; family Cyprinodontidae; genus Cyprinodon; species Cyprinodon variegatus. The sequence continues at coordinate 892,401 of NW_015150649.1, forward strand.
CTACACCATCCAGTGGCTGTGATGAACCCTCTAACTGGACCGGTATGGAATTTGCTGAGCGAAGGCACAGTTAGATTTGTGCTTCAACATGTCCTGAGGGTCTGGTGCTAACAGAGGAAGAGGAAGGTGGTTGGGTTCGGTGGGGGCGGGGGGACTTGGTGTTTGACAGACAACCCTCGGCTGAAAGTGACAGACCGTGTTGGAAATAGACTCGCACGCATGCATCAAATAACAGCTAGCTGATGACAGCTAAGGGAGCCTGACATGCCTTCCTCTGCCACTGGTGGATGTATGTTTATTTTATTAACCTGCCAAAGAGTCTGCAAGGAGGAGGGGTGGGCTCAATGTGTGTGCAAGACTGTGCGTACCCTCAGCATCTGAGTCTGTGCATTTATAGCATGGTAAAAAAAAAAAATAAAAAAAAAGACATCTTCCCATTTTCCTGAAAAAGAAAACCATCTTAATGATCTTTGACCAGCAGAGACGTTCATTTCCAGATACTAGATACCGTTTGAAAAAAATTTACAGCAGAAATGTTTTACGCTGCTCAAGAATCCTTAATACCTCTATGCGGTGCAACATGTGAAGCAAGGAAGGAACGTTCAGATGGCAAATACAGCTCAAGTTTTTCCTCCTTACACATTTCCCATTTTACTGTGGCAATCATGGCTCTGATTGCCAACAAAGTAGACATGTCGTTGCTTGTGACCAAGAACGCATACTCTGGAAACCCACCTTGACTCCTGAAAAGATAACAACCGCATGTAAAAACAAGACCTTCCAGTTCCACCCGTCCAGCTCCCCAAACTGCATTTATGACCCAGATGCGCACTTATCAACTAAACTGCCTGACTTATCTTCAGACAGCCTGGTAACCGACACCCATCCGTGCATGGCGCACCATCGGTTAAGATTCCGGCCTCTGCTGCTGAGCTCATTACTTAAACCGGTTTTAGGTATGCGTATGCATGCGTCATCAAAATTTGGCTTTTGTCTGATTCATGTACTTAAGGAAAAAATAATAAAGACTCCAGCTCTGACCTTCAGCAGTAGAATGCACCTGTCACATAAAATCAGCAGACAAGCTGTGCTAAACAACTTGGGGCTTTTTTAGGTCCCACAGCTTCCAGGACACACACACACATGTGCAGGGAAAGAACAGAATGCACTGTGTGGGTTGAGGAGCAGTTGCAGCTGATGTAGACGTACATGTGAAAAGGCAGTCAGCAGAAAAGCGTGCTCTCTGTGCTGCTAGCAGAGAGAGAATGTGTTGCTCTTTGTGAGCAGTGTGGGTCAGCTGTTGCTTTTGGCTCCGTTTCCTCATACTGCCTCTCGGCTTCATGGCACAGTGACACCCTGTCCTCATTTCCCTTTGTCTGTGAAACACGGCTTTCCACAAAAGACGCTTCATTTTACCATGAAACACACTAATAGAAACCTGACTCCTTTATACAAACCTGCTGAGTCAAGCACTACCTGAATAGCTTGAGCAGTTCTAAGATTAATTTCCTCATCTACCTGCAGCATCTTTCCAAAAACAACAGCTTAGAGTACCTTTAATTGTATCCAACATGGTGTTTGAACTTACTGCGTCTTTAAAGACTTGGCCAAAGTTGGGCTGATTTATGGAGCTCCTATAAAATGTGCCATTTAATTTAAGCTGATGTTCTGCAAGCAAAAGCTCACAATCAATCCACTGTAGTAGCTCAGCAAGAAACTGTCAGCGTCCCTATTTCTTCTTTGGCGTTTATAGGACTGGACTGGAAAAAGAGAGGTGGGAGTAAGCAGTAACAGAGCAGTAACAGAGGAAATGTATGGACATAAATATATATGGCACTTGCAATTAGTATGAATTCTGCTTTTGTGCAACTTTAACAAAAAGGTGTGTTGAAAACTACAGCAATATGAAATAATCACTGTGTTAAAATGTAGTGAGGGAATTAAAAAAAGTGTACACTAAGGTAAGAGAAAAGGAGGTGAAAGTGGAGTTTTTATTTAAGAAAATTTTGTGCTTAAATGCTGGATTTAAAAGTCGTTCGCAACACTTTCATATCGTAGGGGCGAACTATGTGATCGACCAGCCAATTTTATGTATAAGCATTGTGATAGGCTGAAACTGATCTTTTCCACAGATGTCTTCTAACTCTGCAATGGTCTTAAATCGATGCTCTAAACTTTGATTTATTCTTGAGAGGGGTATTTTCAGACTCAACATGGCTATTTTTAGAGTTGTTAACGATTGTGTCAGTTTAGGCACATCCAAAATGGAAGAAATGAGGCCTGAACATCATCAATAACGGTCGGTCATCTATGTTATTGTAATTGGCTGAAAGTCACCAGAAGTTTGCTATTTATATGAAGAGCTCTGACATCTTTTATAAGGCCCTTAAAACCCCTGATTATATGCATCCAAGCATTTCAGGCCTCCTCCATTGTATATAAACTCTTTGTGTTCACTAAGTAATTAACAGTGCCATTGTAAGATATCGGAGGTTATTTTATCCCCGTTGTCTGAGATTTTTTGGTTCCGTCTCATACCGCTGGATCCTGACAGCAGTTATTTTGCAAATGCATTGTTCTCTTGCATATTGGTTGAGACCAATACAAAAATTCTTGTTGTTTTGTTTGGAATTCATGAATGTTTGTAAGCATTGCTTTTGCTGACCAACAAAGCAGCTTAATGGCATGGATGGCTTCCATTTCAGACATATGGGGACTATGCATATGAACATAAGGGCTCTTTAGAGACCCCTACAACCACTTTATTAAATTGTCTGCAAAGCTATAACAGTAAATAGGGGCTTTTTCTATCAAATATCAAGCAGATTTTCTATTGCTTTCCAGATTTTCACTTTTTATTTTATATAAACAATGAAACTTTAAAATATACATATATTTTCTCTTTGTGGATGACTTAGTTATCAATTCTAGTTCTGCAAAAGACATTGGCATGGCCAAAAGTCAGCATCTGCATAGCTCTGTAAAACTGGTCACTGAAATCCAACCTTTAATTAGTCTAGTCGATAAAGATGTGAAATAAATATGCAAAATTATTGAGTCACGCAGTCACCAGCAATACCAAGCACCATCTGAGGGTATTACAGCTGCTGTTTTAATGTGGTCCAATTAGCAACCCCTTAAAAATGACAGCGCGAGGAGCATTCATTCATTCAGCCTTACAGCCAAGGCAGTCAAGACTTGTATGCCAAATAACAAATCGCTTGTTCAATGACTCGCACCTGCCAAAAAAACAGCTGTAAATATTGTTGCAGGCAGCCAGCGCTGGCTGGGGTACAAAACTCAAATCTGTTTGGCCAAACAGGCCTGCTGACTCTAACAGGAAAGTAGTTTACTGACTCAGAAACATCAAAAATGAGACATTTTAACCATTTTCCAAACTCCTGCTATTCTATCTGCCCAGAGTCTGCCATTCTTTGAATTAATGGTCCGAATATATGTAGAGTTTCACACATTTGCAGCTGAACACATCCCAGCATTGAGGGCCAGAGTTAACAGTGAGGCTCCAGGGTTCCTCTACAAAGCAAATCCTAAGCAAGTTGTCATTTTTATGCATATCTCAGTCAGCGCCCCTCTATCCAGGATGATGGAACATAAATATAAGCTGAAGCCATTTATGATCAGCTCTCTCCACCCCCTTCTTTTCTAGAGCTGTAAAAACCAGCACCAAAAAAAAAACCCTACGGGGCCCATCCACTGCTTAATGAGATTTGGGAACGCTGGAGGGGGACGACTGAGCATTACAGCCAAAGCGATCAGCCATCTCTATTTCAATAAACTTATTTTCACTTTCAAATTTCTTAGCCGTGGGTTTTTGATAAATGCCGTGACAAGAAGCAGCTGGTGGCTTTTCCTTGTATAGAGGAATTAAATAAGTTGAGGAGTTTAAAAGGTGAGCTCAAACATGTGGTGAAACAGGGTTTAAAAGAAAAAAATCATGAAAACATTGATGGTCTTGGCAGATTGTGACAGGTTTATACTTTCTGATGAAGTAAGAACAATGTGACCAAATGATTCATTTTCATGCATATAAACATATCACGATTAATTGCTGAACCTATATTCCAGCTTAAGTAGGCTCTGCAATTCATTAGGCTGTGACAGCCACAGCCCTGCTAAATGTATCCATTTTAGACAGAAAATGACAATGTGTTCGCAGAGGAAAGAGCAATACTCTGGGAATGATTGGATTTAGTACTGAAGGAAAACGCTAGAGCAAAACTATAAAAATGGAGCTTTGATCAAATGACTTGGTGAATTGGTTCAACGCAGGAGTCTACAGCAAAGAACCCCAGCGAGACATCACCTCATCTTTGACAGCATGTGGAGGAAGGAGGCCTGAAGAGGCGGACAGTGGAAAAATAACTGGGAGAGAAAGACAGACAAAAGAAAACAGCATGCGGGAAGCAGGCATACACGCTTAATCACATTAACACTGACTAGAGGAAGGATGCAGAAAGGAAGGAAGGATGGAGCAGACTGCTAGAAGACAAAGCCATATTGGAAATCAAGTCTCGTTTCGTGAGCTAAAAAGGTCAGTGCGGTCACAGTCTGCATGCACGTATATACGTGGCTGTACTTAGCAGGATGGGGCCTCCGGTCAGCACAAGGTCTGCAAAGCAGAGAAGGTCGATAGAACATTACCCAAGGGGGGGGGGCAAGCAAAGCCTGCTGTTGTCTGGTTACAAAGTCCTGTCTTATTTGTGTTCTAGTGAAGAGTATCTGTGAGACATAAATAAGTAGCACAATTTTCCTACCCTTAGAAAAATATACCTTTCTGGCTGCTTACTTGGTTTCCTTTTATCCGTCTGGCAGATATTATATCATGTGGTTGAGCCTAAAACCAAAAACACCCTACACAGCCTGAAAAATGCTTACACTTAGTCTCCCAGAAGCAAGTTGGTAAACCACTGCAATCACCAAACCAGAGGATAAACCAGCATTAGCAGCAGATGTAGTAGTACATGTGTTACATGTAGCAGTCAGCCTTTTGCGTACTGTACATATTATACATTATGCTGAAGGCTGTGGCAATACTTTCATTAATCAAAGTTAAAGTACTATGACTGCCAATGTGTTGGGGAAAATGTTTTAACCATTTCAGACAACACATTATGCATAAAGCAGCCATACATCAATGATTTTTACAACTCAAAAACTGGTCATTTTGTCCTGAAGTTCACAGTATAGATGGATTCATCAAATTATGCTTTTGTAAAAAAAGAATTCATAATTGGAGCACGGAACTTGTGTTACATATACAGTATTTCTTAAACTATCACCAATGTCTTCAACATACTAGCCCTTTATGCACTGGTGGTCGAATGACATGATCAAGTCTTAACTTTCCAGTTTTTCAATGTCAAAGATCTAAAAGACGGTAAACATAAAAGCAGAAAAGAACAAGCAAAAGGAAGGAGAGAACTGGTGAGAAAACAAGAGATAACTGAGCTGTGTGGGAGTGGAGTCACAAACTGACTGGCAGTCCTGCTGAGGGCTAGCAGGCGGTGAACACACACACACACATTCGCTCAAACATGCTACCCCACATGGAAAGCTAGCCAAGGCATCTGTGCCGGAGACCTGTGTGGTTCAGACTGACGGGATGATGAGCAGGCACAAAGAGAGGAATCCGGGCCGAGTTAGGGAAAAGTGATCTTGATGTGCAGCCAGCAAATGTGCCTTCATCGCACCAAGTACATAACTTGTCAGACGGATATGCTCACTGAGGCATGCATAAAAACACAGAGCACAATGGCAGAAGGTCAAGCAGAAATCAATAAAACTGGTGTATCTTTTAATCTTCCGATTACTGGCTCTTCTCATGCTCTGTGGCACAATACCTACTTGTTCGCCCTTTTACCCACTCTTACATTATTGTACTGATTTTTTTTAAGCCTGAATGTCTCAATTCCTTCAGCAGGGAAGGAGTAGTCTATATCCGTCTATTTTCAACATTTGCCCGATCCTTACATGGAGTCCATTCCCAGAAGGCACTAGGAAGCAGGAGCAGAACATCATAGACTGGTTGATTGCTGGCCCATCAATAAGTTATGCATCGGACAACATGCACATTTTGTAGGTTGTGAAAGGAATCCTAAACTCTGATATTCTGACCTCTAATTGAGTTTGATCCTTAAGTATCTGCCTCTGCCCTGTCAATGGATATATATAGTCCAGCTATTTTTTAATAACTCTGATTCAACAGTCTTTAGGGGAATTAAGTTCCATTCCCCTGCAACTTTCATTGTTTTACATTCCCATAGCTAACGTGAGGCCTTCATATAATCCTCCATAAATGCGCTTAGAGCTCTGCTGCCTGCTATAAATCCATATAAGAGCATCGTGATTTCTCTGTCATTGTGTCGACTGCATTCCCGTTACTCCCCCATGCGGTCCCAAAATTTAAAACAAGGAAAACAAACTCCGACTTCAGCCCCAGACTCAATGTTATGGAATCAATTTTTTTCTTAACAATAGCTTCCTACAAAAGAGTCTAAATCTTGGTTAAGCTAACAAAACCAAACTGAAGACCATTGAATATGGTAAAGAAAATGTACAGACATCCCAACACGTTATCAACCCATTCTAAGGCAATTCTTCACCCACCTTTTCTACCACATGGAAATTGTAGGTAAAGAGTGGGAGAGGTAAGCATAGAAAAACAAAAACTAAGCAATTAAAAGAGCACCGTCTCATAAGTCACATTCAAACCACACTAAACCCCTTTGATCCAATTTAAAGACCTCTTTATTGGGCTTTATGACCGAAGGGGCTCTTCCTGAAACGAGGAGAGCTGGTGTGATGCTTCACTGCAACGTATTCCGCATCACCAGTGACTAAGTATAGCCTCCCCTTTCAGAGGAGTGAGAGAAGAAGTGGAAACTGAGGTTAGGTTTGAGTCAACACTGGGGGAGCTGTCTGGTCTACAAGCACAGCATGTCAACCGAGACCAGAGTAAAAGGCATGTTGAAGTAATCCCCTCCCTCGCTCTATTCCTCTTTCGCTGTCTTTCAAATCGCTGTATCAAGTAGTCATTTGTGTGACTAATAGTTGGTGGTGTTTCTGCAATTCAATCTGAAAAAAAGCTTGTTGTGACTCAGACAAGTTACAAGAGACAGAAGCACTTTGAAATGCAAAAGAGATTTTTTTAAATTGACCACAGAGCGAAGCTCCTTGATACAAACAAAAATCTAGGGATGAGCTTCAACTTGCATCTCTACACTGGTTTGTCTTCTGCAAAGCACCCAATCAGAGTCCCCCCCTTCTAACCATAATTACTACTCATCTTAAGCTGGGACTATTCAAGAGGACGGTCTAAGCCACAATGTCAAACCGCAGGGTTTATAATATCGAAACCAGAAAAGGCATTTTAACCAAAGCATTGGTTTCATATTTATCAAGTTCATCTGTAAAGCGCCTCATTAGAGGTCACGTCACAGTATGAACCTACACGTCATCGCAGCCCAATTGTTGGAAATATCTTTGTCTGCCAGAGGGAAAAAAACAATAACCACAGCAACGCCTGACAACTCCATCATTAGGTTAACTCAACTCATCAGAAAAACAGTGAACCATTACACGTAAAAAAGTCAAAGTAAAAAATATTGAAATGTTCAATGAAGTATTTTAATCCCATCTTTTGCTCCACCTTTTATTTAACATTTGCCTTTATTTGTCATTGAACTGGTTTTCTCATATTTCTTATTTGATCAAGGAAAGAGTTTCCCCATTTTTCGTTGTCCTTGTTAAAACAAGAGCGACTTTTTAAGTCTCATTATGTCTTAACTGATACTACACTGACCAGAAATAATTTAAACTCATTCATGAAACTTTTACTCCATTTACGAAAATCAAAAAAGGCAACCCATCTAACACCTCTTGACAGGCAGAAAAACAGCCTTATATCGACCAGGCAAATCTAAACTATACTGTTGTACAATAAGAAAGTCTTGGTTATACAGTTGTGCACCATCTACAATAGAAATACATAAAATAAATACAAGTTCATTCAGAGTTTCAACAGAAGCAAAACTTCACATGAACCAATGTTGCTTAAAATGTAACCAAGTGTAAGCACAAAAGGAACTGATGTTATAGTAAAGAGACATAACAGTAAAATGTAATCTTGATCATTAGAATCTCCTGAAAACACTGTACCCTGCATGCTGGGAGGATGTTTTAAGTCATGTATGAGCCATTTTTCTGAGAGAATGACGTAGCAATAGGTGTGTGCTGATGTGTTTGTTTAGACATTCCAGGAATTCCCATGGCTAAGATATTTGGTAGGCCACAGTAATATTAGCAGTGGAGGAAAATTTGACAAAAAAGGCATTTAAATTTAATAAGAGTCCTCACCGCTAAACACAAACCATCACACGTGTGCTACTCACACTTAAGCCAATACAGGCAAGTTGGGCATGAAATCCACACACTTGCTGAACTGGGGGTGTAAAGCTACTCTGACATACTAAAAACAGTCCAAGGAGGTGCTTGGGGATTTATTGACCACAGGGGGAGTCAAGGAGTCTGGAGCTAACGAAGTGTCTAACCAGATCCACAGGGAAAAGCAGCAGAATTAGTACAGGAAGGGCCACAGGGGAGTGTCTTTATGTGTGTTCGTTTTGCACAGAGAAATGCTGCTGTGCATTGGAGACAGGTTAAGTGCCAGTGTCTGCACACTGCGGAAAACACTGCAAAGAGCTCCCGCCCCTCAAACATCCGTTAATTTAGAGAACAGCCATTGATCTCCCTCCTCTTTCCTTCTGGTGTATTGGCTTTTTCACTTCACCTGCTCCTACCATATGTCTCTCTGCAAAGTTTTTTTTTTTTTTTATGTCTTCCACTGCCATTTTTCTTTGACAGATTACTTCAGCCAACAGCTCCACCACCAAAGTCTTGTTTCTGCTTTGTGTAAACCTATGGTTTGTGTGGCGGTTAAGCTTATTTGACTTGTTGGTGTGCATGCAAACAACATGAAAATGCTTCCTTTAGATCTTTTGTTCTTGTCCTCGCTTTCCCTAAGATTACTTTCCCACAAGCAGTCACAAAGTTCCCTTGAACTGACGTATGATGCAAATCTCACGAGACCTCCCCGTTTTCCCCAAAGTAGATCATTAAATTCGAAACTGTGGAATATTTGACGATTTTAAATGCTCCCCCGGTTTTTAGTACATAATCACTGACCATCTTGGCTCCCTCACAAGGTGTTCTCACAAAGATCCAATAATTCTCTGTGTGAGTCGTGGACAGCGAGGACAGACACTGAGGCCTTTGTGAGAAATCAGCCACCCACACATGGTACATGGTCTGCATGTGATCTGCACTTCTGCAAAAGGTCAATAAAACTAACTATACCTTTCTGTTCTGCAGCAAAAAGGCAACCAGAATATCATGATTAACCAAAACCAATAGTGACATTTGCACATTTTTTTTTCCGGCATACAATACAAATGCTGCTCCTGTCCAAATTTTTCTAGCCTTGAATATTTTCCTCAAAAAGACACATCAGTTTCACAACAAGTCAATCGATATGATTGAATTTAGCAAACTGTTTTCTAGTGAACTTATAACCCTAAGCAATTTTTTTTTTCTGTATAATAGAAAGATGTGTCCTGGCAAAACCCTTAAAATATAACAGATCAGCACAGTTTTCATAAAATCTGAGATACATTTGATGCATTGACAAACTCTTGCCTGGTGTTACAATTTTTGCCAAGTTTGAAAAGGATTTTCTGGTGTAGTAGTTTAGATATCTTCCAAAATAAAATATCCTCCGCTGCCTTTGAAGCCCCAGCCTAGGGCAAAAAGAGCCTTTAGTAAATACAATGTAGAATTTCATATTTGCAAACTTTCAAAGTGAACAGGCTGGTTGGATATTCTCAGAAAAGAAATGGCCCAAAAAACATTTGCACAAGAACAATATAATTTTTTGTTTTAGAAAACACACACGTTTTCATTTTTCCTAACTGCTAACCCGTCACTGTTTATTTTGCACCTTCCTAATACCAGTAATTTCAAATCCAAATAGTCACAGAATGCTGAACTGACCTTTCATCCTCACGTTTTGAGCAGTTTTCTATGTTTAACTCATATTCCATCATAATCAAAAGACTTTTGTTTATATGGCCCTTTACAACAAGAGGTGGCCAGAGCGCTTTTTATAAAATAAAGATGATAAAAACGGAATTAGAACATAGACAAACAAGTAGAAAATGTTATTATAGGGAAATGTAAATAAGTGGGTGAAATAATATCTACAAATTAGGCTGGGAAAAAAAGTTTTTTTTTGACAAATCAAAACTAAAGATTATAAATCGGACAAAATTGCAAAAGAAACTAGAATCTTAAATTGTAATGTGACTTAGATTCCCAGAAAGTAAAATACTGGGTGTAGATGTGCGCTTTTTAAAATTACATAAAACAAACGCATCCACCCACCTTCAACAGTTCACCTATTTGTTGGAGGAGGAGTAGATGTGACAGTGTGTGGCTTTACATCCTCTCAGCAAGAGGGAGTAAATCACACCCACTATGCATTTTCCACACCTCCACTAGCAATCCCGGATCAAACTTGCTGCTTTCCCGACACAATGAACAACTTCCTGGGCAGATTAAAAAAAAAAAAAACAATACGGTAGGGGCAAAAGAGGCTTTGAACAAACACTGCTCCCCCTGCTCGAATTCATCTATGTGCCCTGCTGTTCACTCTGTCTCTCATACAAAGATCTTCTAAAATTACCAGCCCCATGAAATAATGATGGTACCATGGTGGCATTTCTCCCTTTGTTAGCCATGCATTAGTGGGAACAGAATCAGAAGTGCCACAAAGGCTAAAATGACAGTTTTTTCCCTGTTTCTTGAAAGCCCTGCGCCACATGTTTAAAATAAAAACCTAATTCCATCATGCCACTTAGATTTTACTAAACAAACTGAGCAGAGGTTTGTTTCCTGTGTCATTCTAAGGACCTCTGCCAAAAAATAAAAATGCCGAAGGTTTCACATGCAACTTGCTTTTGGAAAACCAGAAGCATCATCGCAAGTTTCCCCTTCTGTGAGCTTTCAATGCTTTTCGGTGATGGAGGCCTTTTCTTGTCGGCTTTGTCATCTTGAAACTCTTTTGAAATCAGGTAGCCTTCCTGTCAGTACAGCTGAGGAGGAGGAGGGGGCGGTGCAGGGGAAAGTGTAAAGATGACATGGATTTAAAAACTACATGAAGCGTCCTTCAGAGAAGCATATTCTGATTATGCAACCAATGATATCAATAACATTTAAGTTTTTAGTAGCATTAATCTCCAAACTGCAGGATGTTGACAGAGAGGCCCCTATTTAACCTCTACAGTGATGCTAAGCCTATCTAATGCTAGTCTAAAAAAATTTACTCTGGATCCCTTTATCCTCTAGTATTTTTTCTTAATTGGTAAACCGTAGACTTTCGCCTTTGAAAGCCTTCCTATTTTGTCTGAAAACATAGAGCTAGTGCCGGGGCTGTGTGAAGGCACGGTGTGCACTTTCTCCTCTCTCCAGAGAGTGAAAGTCTGTGGTTTGTGGCGACTGTGTCATTTCAATAAGAAAAGACACGAGAGAAAGAATGATGCACACCTTCTCTGATCTTTTCCTGGTTACCCAAAAACATGGGGATTTCTGCTAATTATGTACGCATTTCTTGTTTTGTTTTTTTTTGCCTCCATGACGGGTTAAGACTAGATAAAATGCAGAAATGATGAGAAATGGGCAGAACTGATGCAGTGGTAATGGGAAGCATTGTGAAACAGTTACAGTAAATGGCTTCTGAAAGTCTTCCGAACTCAACGAGCATGAATGAGAACTTTTTACAGCCCACATTGAAGTTTTCAAGGTAGCAGACGGTCTAGATGAAAGGAAGAAAGGCAGTCCTTAAAATAAGCTACATTGAGTTGAAAAAGTGTCACATTGATTTATGAAGCTGGAAAAAAAAAAAAAAGTTTTTCCCTGACCTGCAGTTGCTCTACAAAACCAAAATTACCTCTTAATTAGTTTTACTGGTGATGAGTTATTGTATGTGACATCATTTCAGATTGTAACCCTATGCTGCAACTAACCCTCCTGGTGCTGCATACCATCAGTCAGCTGGCTAAAGGTATTACCTCTTTAATACAACAAAGTCAAATTTAGCTAATCAGACAGATTATCAGGCATTTTAACGGTTATTTGATTGCAAACTTAAAAATTAAAATTTTTAAACTTATACAGCTCTCTTTATGTATGTCCCAACACATTTTTATGGGTGTAGAATAACAGGACATGTCTCAGAAGCTATTGCAGAGTAATCTCCACTCGTGGTTTCACTTCCCATTAGCCATTAGGAACTATGACAGTGGCCAACTGTGCAGCCAGTTGGCCTCCTAAAGGACTTGACACATATGTCAGCATTCTCAGACCCTATAGAGGGGAGTGTTGGCCTAGTTTGAGGGGAGTTTTGGCCTACTGGTTAGAGCAGTGCGCTTGTGCTTTGAGAAGGTTGCAAGTACCTGGTTTGATACCCACAGCCTACACTCTGGGTCCATGAGCAAGACCCTTAACCCCACAATGCTTCCCGGGAACCAAACAGTGGCAGCCCACTGCTCCCTAAGGGGATGGGTTAAATGCAGAGGTACATTTCTCCAGCATGAGATGATGATAATAATAATAATTATTATTATTATTATATTCCCTTCTATTTGCTGGAAACCTGTTTGACATTTTGCTTTTTGAATGAAACAATCTTAATCTATCTTAATAGGGTACAGAGCGATTTTTTAAATATTGTTTATGATGATTGAGATTCTTTTAAGAGAAGCCTACTGTGCATCTTTCCTTAATGAATTAAGAAACAAGAGTTAACTCTGGTTTCCTCTGAGTAGTCTGGAATATTACGAAAGAATGGATTTTGAAATTTTTTTTCGTGGATGGCTATAAAAAAAAAAGAGAGACACTTAAGTATGAAATGATTTTTGCGTTTCCAGACCATTTTGTATCCAAGGGTCTGAATGTTAAGTGCTACTGTGACTTAGCACGCTCATATCTAAAGTGTTCATTCTGTAATTCAAAGAGAGCTTTTGTTCACCTTATCTTAACAATAAAAGAGGAATACAACGTTTAGAAATTAAAACTCTGAGTTTTATAAGAAAGATATTCTGGAACTTGTAGTTGACTCATTGAGTGAAAGGGGCATATTAAAGAAAAAGATTGAATTAAAATAATGAAACCTAAATGCTTTTTTCACCACAATTAGCCCCGGGACAATCTCGATAAATCAGTTGGGCCAACCTCAGAACTGCCCCGAGCTCCCACCACTCTGCCTCCTGCTCCAGTCCCATGATTACCCATCAATCCTGTGTCGTTCCTTTTAGCTCAGAGAGCCCACCAATCAGAAGTCAGCATGAAGAGGAACAAGATAGTAGATTGGTTCATGGGGGGAAATAGGGTGGAGCAGCTAAAGCCTTTTCCTAACAACAGCAGTGATCTGTGAAATGAGTCTAAGCGATGGGGAGAATTCACTCATCCAGTTTCATCCTCTGCAGCGTTTAGTTTTTCCCTTCTTCTTTCTCCTCAGTTTTGATTTGTGACCCGTGCCAGAGCCATTCCGTTTTCCCCTCTGCATTTCTCCTGCACACTTGTTCCATCTCAGAAAGTGCTTTCCTCCCCCTGCTTCACTCGCCAGTCTGTATACGACTGCTGACAGAGCTCTCCCACTGCTTCAGCTGTCACCCAAACGCTCACAAAAAAAAGCCCAGTTGTGTGCTGTTGTCGATGATGTCTGATAGGTCAGAGTCGCTGCAGGGAGAGGGAAGCATCGACACGCTGTGCCAAATATCCTCACTAGTGCAAAATGTGTACGCACACTTCTGCACTTAAACACGCATTAGCAGCTCAGCTCGGGTTGAGCGGGGTCTCTTTGCTGACCTACTTCTTTATCGTCACTCGGAGGCAAAAGCAGAGTCCGCTTACGCTCCATATAAACTCAGCCAGGGAGCCAGCCATAAAGGCTGCTGCTCTACTGCATAATGCAAGGGCTCGGGAACAAGAGGGGGCCCCCTAACCGCACAGCCCCGCCTCCTTCTATTTTCACAGGGAAATGGCTACAAAAAAGGTTCCCCTTGTGCAAGCTGGTGGTGTAACCAACCAGCTTCAGCAGCCATCTTGTTTGAATGTGTGACTGATAAGCAAAGAATAAACGCATGAATGAAAGAGAGAAATGACCAGGAAGCATTTCTAATTAACAACTTAGCACTTTTTAAACTTTGAGTTCAGTCAGTTTGAAAAAAATATAAAATTATAAAATTTAG
>NW_015150649.1:906822-923764 GCF_000732505.1 Cyprinodon variegatus
ATATATATATATATATATATATATATATATATATATATATATATATATATTTGAAAAAAAGTTATTTACGTGATATATTAAAAATGTTGAAAGTGTAAAAGAAGTGGCTTGAATTTCGAAGGAATTATTTTCAACGTATAAATCATTTTATAATTTCATTTCATTGCAGAGGTGATTAAAGTTAAACCTTAAGGTCTTTTCTTATTACAAGAAAAAGCACAAGTACAAAGTGATATTTAGCTGGTTCATTTGTCAGGCCAAACACCCTGTTTATTTCAAGAGTAAAGGGTTATGAAGCGTGCCTTTGGTTTTCATAAAACCACCGTCTAGGTTACTTTAGACCAGAATCTCTCTGAACAGCTGAGTTTGTCTTTTTTTGTTTTTGTTTTTTTTGGGGGGGGGGGTTTCCAAGCAAGTTAAAGTCCAGCAGCTTAGTTTTAGCCAGCTGATCTGCAGGTTGAAGCACCAGCCTCTCAAGTTGAACCTCATTACCTCAATAAAACTCATCAACAGAAAGTAGAAATTCTGACTTATGCAATAAAACGGTTCGGACTCCAACATCAACCAACCATAACATCAGTATAGTCTTTAAGAGTTTAAAAAGAAGCCATTCTTGAGTGTCCAAATGCAGATCTCAAAGACTCCACAGAATGACATGCTGACTTTAAATTAACCATGTCTTGGAGAAGGGGGATGTCAAAAAACATGGAGGACGAAAAAATGTAAAATCTGGATTTGAAAAATATACATTTCTTGTATTTTTTTAGTTACTCTTATCAATTCTAAATGGATGATTGAGCCCCCTACTGTGGAATTAGGTAAAAGCTGTAGTTGCAAGTCATACTTTGAGCTATAACCAGGAGGCAGCTGTGGTTTAATTAGAAGCACTATGGAGTCTAATCCTGCAAGTCTAAATTATGCTACTGAAGCACCTGCAATGGATCCTGCTGAATATCCTCATGGAAAGAGAGGTGCTTCCCAGATGTTCAAAGGTTTGCAGTAAAACATAGACAGAGCTGTGATACAGGAAGCCCAAAACAGAGGGAAAGCATGTGCCCATTTTAAGAAGGGCCTCAGAGGCCTTCCTATACTCTAAGCCCTGACAGCTGCACTGATCACACCTACCAGCAAGATGTTGTAGAAGGAAAAAAAAAATAAGGGAAACACTGAAAGAAAATGAAAATGCAACTCCTCAGGGTGAACTTTTGCATTTTTACAATAAGAAGAAATTGTCTATAAGACAGATAAGAAAGAAAGAATACTTTGATATCAGTCAGTAAGGGAGTCACATCATGATGGTTTAATGCTGGGCATGGTCACAAATTGTGTTAGTGAGTGGGAGCCGAATTCAAACATCAATCCTTCCGACAGGTTACTCATACATCAGCAAGTTCATTTATAGAAATCCTTTTCAAACTGCCTGTCAAGGACATATCTGCCAGGCTTGGACTAAATTTATTACCACAAACATGATCGTTTTTAAAACCTGCAAAGCAAAAGCATAGACATCAATAATTTGACCTACACTGTTTGAGAATGTGGAACTTCACAAGTAAGGAGAGCTCTAAAATTGTGTAAGCTTAGGCACGGACTGTTTACTGGTATCAAGCATTTATCATTTGCAGCACATTTGAAGAATAAACAAGTCAATAATTCATTCAATGTTA
Source organism: Cyprinodon variegatus (assembly GCF_000732505.1). Classification (NCBI taxonomy): domain Eukaryota; kingdom Metazoa; phylum Chordata; class Actinopteri; order Cyprinodontiformes; family Cyprinodontidae; genus Cyprinodon; species Cyprinodon variegatus. The sequence continues at coordinate 908,490 of NW_015150649.1, forward strand.
GTATCAAATGGGTACCCAGTATTGGCCGATGCACTCGGCTGATATATCGGAAAAATGAATCGATGCATCATCTGAAGCAGTGTGGATAGGAGGAATCAACCAGCCTACATTGCCCTCCTATACTTGAGTTAACTGCGAATGCCCTATGCACAACACCTTCATATTTCAGTTTTTATATTTCTTACAACTTCTTTTAAGATCTGTACATGTCTTGTTTTTTGGGGGGGTTTTTCTCACTAACTGTTATATCGAATACTTAGTTAACATTTTTACTTTTGATTTAAGTGCAACAGAATTTATGCAATATATCCTACAATGCAAGTACTTTCAAGATAAAACCAAAGTTGGTGGGTGTTTGATGTATACACTTGCTTAAATCTGTGCACCAAAATGAAAAAATAAAACAATTGTATCAGAAAAGAAAAAAACATGTATGATTACTTTGTAATAGGAATAATCTGGTTTTGGCTTTAAATAAAAACGAATACTGCCAGAGATATTGTAAAATGTCGCCTTCAATTATACACACAAAAAATACACCGACTATTACACAAGCAGAACCAGCTGAGGGGGGGTGGGAGGGGAGCACATGCACAGTCAAGGCTTCTGGGCCTCATGTCAGCTGCTGACTCTGGATCTGAAACAATAAATATCTAATCCCCATCATGTAATGAGGCCCATGTGCACCTCTGAGTACAGTAAATCAATCAGTTTCCACATGTAGGTGACCCTTTCTGCAGAACATGGAAAATAACAATTCAGTAGGAGTTACAGCAATGCATGTAAAAGACAGTAGCAGGCATTGTTATCCACCAGAGATCTGCAAAGTGAGACTTAAAGAGTATAACAAGTGTGTGGATGAAAACGGTAATAAAAAATAAAAAAAAGGAAGGAAGTGAGTAAGCCTGGTTTATCTACCACCTGGGCTACTAGCTCCATTTGAAAGAATAAGTCAGCAGGTTAACTAGCTTAGCTGAATCCTCCACCGTTTGGGGTCAGTGAGTTGAAGTTTTAAAGTAATACCCATTACAACTGACGCCTATGTTTTTCCAGTACTGGACAATGCAGGGACTGTTCAGGGTAAAACTTAAACAATCTGCTGGCCTGACTTGTGATCAAGCAGCTGATCAGGGGGCAGAACGTTGCATAACCTACATCGATGCCAGTATACAAACATTTACAAAAATTGCTAATCAACATTGCAAGAATGACCAAAATGTGTCTGCAGCATGTTCCCTTTCTCCAATCTCTGTCATCCACTGAAGCAAATCCAGCGTTAAAGGCGAGCCAGCGGCAGTCACAGCATCGGAAAAATCCCCCCCCCCCATGAAAATGAACAGTGGATAGATTTCAGCATGCAGTCTGCCAGAGCCATGGGAGGGAGACTAAATGATTATGTCCCAACAACACCATTCCCACTCACAGAAAAACAACAATCAGGGTTCTAGGTAGGATATTGCGGCCGGGTAAAATTAAAGGGGAGTGGGAGCGAGACAGACAGAGGGAGGGAGGCTGATTTCAAGGCGATAATCAGAGCCTGCAAGCATGCTTGGCTGTTTGTCTCGAAATGGGCTGCTGGGAGAGGGAACTTGGAAATATCAGGCAGCAAAAGATTTCCTTTTATTTCTAATTATGAGTTAGCATATGCAAAAGCTTGAACAAAGATTTGCCTTTTTAACCCCGTAAGACCAATTTTAACTCTAAACTGAAACAGCAGTTATGGTCCATAAAGTGGTGTTCTGAAGGTCAACAGGAGGCTGGCTGAGGCTAATGGAGATTGTGAGGGAAATAAGATTAACCACCAAGTGTAATGGTTAATGGAAGCTTCCAGAGACAGCAGCTGAAGCAGGACGTTCACCCAGGAGACTCGGGGTTAGCACAGAATGGGGACCATTAGCAATCAGACCCGTTATGCACAGCCACAGATTCCTCTATTTAAAGCCATGTTGGTTAGATTAAAGCACACAGCTTAGATCAGTTTATTAAAATGTCCCCAAAAATGTACTTAAAAACAAATAAATACAAGAACATCACCACAAGTTCTTTTATTCAAGTGGATTTTTTTCCAAGGAGATGAATGAATTTACACAAAAAGTAACAGAACAAGAAAACTGCTAAAGAAGGTGCTGCTCATGATTAAAAACAGTACAGTTTCAGGGGTTAACCCAGCTGCAGCAAGCTGCAGTGACAGAAACTATGTTGTACAAATAACAGTTTAAATACATCCTGAAACTATCATCTAAAATGGCAACAAATGATAAAAACTAGAATTCAAAAATGAGTACTTATTAAACATCTCACCTAGTTGTAGGTTCTAACAATACATCAAGATAAAGTCTAAAAAATAGGATGCAGAGTGCTTAGCCAAGCTTAAAAATACTCATCTTCCAACCTCTGAACAAGTGAAACGCTTCCAAAACTCACAGACAGCACTACCCTTCTAGGTATAAGATGCTACGGAGGGTTTCAAACTTGCAGTTTAAAAAGCAGAGGGATGTTTTATCATAAAATTAGGTGTGAGAAGCTACCTAAGCAATCGCCTTTGTAGAAATGTCTCGCCTTTGAAGGAGCCATCTGCTACAGGACAATGTGTACCTGCCTTGTTGAAGTCTTCAACTGGTCAAAGATGCAAAGTGACAAATATTTCCAAACAGGAAGTGTGCATTTTATGAAGCAAAGTGGATTTGGTTAATCCTTTTAAACTATTAAACTCCATTATAGAATCATTGCTTTGAAAAACTAGGCAGTCTTAAGAAATATTAAGAGATATAAATCTGCATTCTCGAGGGAACAAGAAGAGATGTTTACGGTTAAAAATGCTAACTGGGATGCTAAAGTTTGTTTGAAATGTTAAATTAAAATGATTCAGTAGAGAAGGCAGAGATTAAATCAATGGTCGGTGAATTTCTAAGTTGGATCCTGCCGTTTTTTGTATTCTACATCAAACATCGAGCTTCTGTCACAGTAGGAATTGTTTTATATAAAAGCAGATTTAATTCCAGACAAAAACATTTAGGAAGCAAAGCCAAGAGGCCTTACACTTCCAGATCATGATAACCATTGAAGCTTACACTAAGGAAACAGAAGAAATAATCAAATCATTTCTTAGCTTGAAGTTTGGAATCACATCCTGCATTTTATTCCACCAATTTAATTTTCAGTCATGAAAAATTTAATGCTTTATTACTTAAATAGTCCAAGAAAAGCAAACCGTAAAGAAGGCACACACCGAAAGGATAAAGAGGCTTTTAAACTCAAACGTGAAGCTTGCAGTAGGGCAAGAACAGAAAGCAAAGGAGGCTAAGAAAGAGGTAATTAATAACAGCTCTGATACAGTGGGGACAAAGGACGAAGTTGATGCATGAGGGGCAATTAGACGGCATCCGTGGAGCAAAGCAAGACCGATTCCCTCCCTGTTTAATAGTAGCTACTAGCGCTGGGGGATGATGACCAAAGAGGAAGCAAGAATCAGGAAATAAACTGCATTACTTTCAGACTAAAACAAAATAATATCTGATGAATTGTCAATATTCAACTAACATAACCTTAATCTACAATGCTAGCTTAGCTAGTTGATTAAAACAAAGCATTTAGTTTGATTTTAAGTCGGCATGGCATGATATTAGTTGCTAATTGGAAGAAAACAACAAACATTACTGGATGCATTTCCTGGATTAAATGGCTAATAGTGTGTAAATGCTCACAAAGAACAAGTCATCTTACAAACAGTGCCACTACATCTACCATGTTTCACTAAACAAGACTAAATCATGGGGTTTTCTCTTTTTCAAAACATCAAGAAATAAGCCACAGAGGGACTAATCCCCCCAAAAGTCTCAAGAGATAAAAGCGAAACTCAACATTTATCATATGGGTTTTTTTCCGCCCCTTTCTTTTTTAAGTCTGGGGTTGCAAAGTAATTCGCACAAGATGCTTTGACTCAAAAGACGCAAGTCATAATGAATGATTTAAATTGTTTACCGACATACAAACAGGAAACTCATCCCTGGATCAACCAGTCATAAAGACAAAGAACTCGAATGTCAAGAGACATCTACTCGCCACCATTTAACCATCATCTACTTCTCAGATTTAGCTGATTTACATTTCAATCGGTAAAACCCAACTGTTTTTGTTTTTCCCATCCAATGGAACATGACGAGAAATAAAAAAAAATTAAAAAACAACAGAAAAAAAAACGTCATGTGTGACTTTTCGCTATGACTAATCTGAAATTCCACTCTCAATTTCTACCTCTTAAACAATGAGGCAGCTTGTTCAGATCGAAAATCATTGTCAACAATGGCAAATTCAATCAAAAGGCTCACTGTCAGGAAACAATGCGCCGTCGAGAACTGCGAAAGTTAACTTTCTTATGACTAATTCGGTTTCCTTTCAAAATTCGTCACATCTGGGCGATACGAGGAAAACCGGTGACTCAATGAAGAGCCGTATTGGCAAAACATGCGTTTTTTATTCTCTGAAAGGGGATGATTTTCTCCAATTATCAGACATTCTGTTTTCTGCTAACAACTTTCCCTACTTTATAGGAGTTCTGAAGAATTTCATTTAATCTAATAACAAAAATTCATGCAGAAGATGAAGGATGTTTACCTACTAAGAAACCTCATCAACATACATTGTCTTTCATTCAAACCAGTGAGTGGGTGGAGCATAAAAGTACCTTAATTCACACGGGCAACATTAGACAGAGAGGAACTCTTACTGTAAAACATTAAGTATAAAAGATTTTAGCAGGAAATTCATTTTTATCAATCATATTTTAAAAAACAAAAATTTGTTTTAATGTGCGATAGTCAGCTGGTTAGGGTGGATAAGCGGTTAGATCATTTCCTTTTTCACACTCTAGAACAATTAAACCTCAATACACTGCAGCATTACATCAGCCTTTGAGGCGACTGTCTAAAGGTACGTCTTATACAAATGTCGTCACTGCAGATATTTCACACGAGATGCTGCTTAATTCGATTACCGCCGTCATCTCCGGGTGTGCTTCTCAGCGATCTGCAAATTCCAGGCATGGCCCACAACCCCCGGGGCCGTGTGATGTTTGATCCGGGGCCAGAGGAGGCCAGCCAGACATTCAAGCATAGGCCCTGGCGCCCTTCCCTCAGTGCAGCTTGCACTATAGCTCCCTGCTGTGAGGCCTGGAGGAAATTACGCTGCTCACAGAATAAAAAAAAAAAAAAAAGCTCTTATCTATTGAACCGCGGTTAAAGCAGGGGGAACAATACGTTTTACACCAAGTCTGCACCTCTCTGTGGAAATGCTTAAGAAGTACCTATTGCTTTGAAGAAAGAAATCAATAGGCAAAAAGGGAAGCAGAAGAATCAATACTGCTAGTCTGATTGGCCAATTCTTACATTTTTTAAAATACCTTCCATCTAAAAAGGATAAAACAATACTTAGAGCTTAGCTAAAAATCCTAATAGGTGAAACCATTAAAGCTGATGGAAGAGCACATCATGTTGACTCCATGCAACACGGGAAAACCAGATAGGCTGGGTATGGAAAATATATGCATCTATAGACGGATAAAAAAGGAGGACATCTTTGAGCTCATCTATTTGTTAACCAACAGTGAATTGGCATCAAACCTTTGGAACAAAACACTCTGGTTTCTGGAGTGAGCGATACTATTGTGAACCCATCATCAATCAGAGAATCATACCTTGGTGCCTTTACAATTACTGCTACAGTTCATCTAAAATATAGCAAAAGAATATAGTAGGTCAGTGGAACAACGTTTCTTACAAATAGGATTGAGGAAGTTGATCCAAAATCAGTTTTTAGTCCCAACTTATCTATGAGACGGACCTTTTACTTTATGATTCTTTTTCCTTCTTCATCTTAATCAGCAAAATAAAAACCCTTAAAGCCCAAAATCAAGGGACAGGCAAAAAGAAACAGCCTTTTCTCCCCCTTGTTCCTTCTAATTTATAGTAAAAACCATTGAATCTGTGTGGGATTTTGTCAGTTTGAAGAGCAGCAGTTATCGCATGAAGAAAACAATGAGTGCAAAGGAATTTTTTAAGTTCTGTTCATGTAGGGCAATGGAATTGTTTTGTTAGTGGAATGAGCTACAGAAAGACCTGATTTATTTTTCATTGCGATCTGCAGCATTAAAGCATTTTATGTTGCATTAAACATATGTAACAGTCACTTGAACATTGGGCTAACAAATGTTACGATCTAGGCTGGCATCCATCATATGGATATATGTAGAATAATAGTCAGATAACTCTAAATTTGCTTTAATTCATTTACCCTGAATTATGAAAGCATATATAATTAGTAAATACACTGTGTGAATGTGAGAGATGTGTTTTCTTTACTAAGAAAAGAAAAATGTAATGGCATGCTAACCGTTAAGACTTTGAGGCCACAACTGGCTGAAAATATCAATAGATTGGTTTTATTATTCAGCACCAAGATATTGTAATCTGTAAAATAAAATAAAAGGAGATTTACAAAATATTGCGTCAATTTCCTTAAACCTGAATTTGATCTATCAGCCAGAGCAAAGCTGTGCCAAAACTAAACTGAATATCAGGTTATTAGTGGTAAGGGACAAACTGCTCCATCATAGAAGCAGTAATTTATAGATTACTGCTCTTAGCAGAAAGCTTGTCAGATTGTAACGCATAGCAAGAGCCTTTCTGACTGTGCTCTAAATAGTAAGATTATGACGATTCCCCCACTGAACTCCTGATTCTGTATACTCAGCCATCTTCATGGAAAACAAAGCAAGTCAGCATTTATCACAGCCAGAACTTTGCTGGGATTTCCTGATCTTACAAGCACAGTTAAACATTTCACATTAAGCAGACGCGTGGGTTTGACAGCAAATCTGTGACATTTTAGGCACAGAGGAAAGCGTGTAAGAGAGGGGGATCAATACTCCACTGAGCCTCTGCTCTTGTGCTTCATCCCTGGAGGCTTAATTCGCTGGATGTTTAAAGACGAGCCAGTCACAATAGGGGATCAGATGGGATTGACCAGGGGATGAAAATGTGAGTTGTGTTTATTAAACCGATGTCGCAGAGACGAGGATGGGTGAGTAAAGGTGAGCGGAGATCGCTTACGACGTTGTCCCAAAGACGACTGAAATGGTTATTAACAGCTATTACTGGTCTAGGCTGCAACTGCATGGCCATACAAAAAGGCTAGAAAACAAGCCAAGACGCGAGTTAAAGCTTCATAATGTTTGAATCCAACTTTTTTTTCCTCTAAGAAGAGTTAAAACGCCTGCAGCGCTTTTAAGAAAGTATACTGTTAAAATAAAGATCTTCTCATTTGACCCCAGGATTGCTGAATTGTCCTTTAAGGGCCTCCATAAGGCCCACAAGGCCACAGCAAAGACAAACCTAAAGTGTCGATTCAGCTTCACGAGGATACTGAACGGATAAGCAGCAGAAACCACCCACACGAGCACACACGCACACACACACACGTGAGCATGCGTGTCCACAGACATACAAACACATGCAAACAGCCTTTCAGAGCCTGACCAGCTGTCCACCCCCTCCCCATCCAGAGCTACGGGAGGCTGGAGGATATAAATCACTCGAACGGAGACGCACACAGGGGGAACACAAGCGCTGTGTGTGACACACACAAACCTACACTGCTGAGTCCAAACTTGCCTTGCATTATCTACTGGAGCATATGCAGTCAACCCAACCTATGCAATCTGATACAAAAACGTTTTACGACAAAGAAAGTCCCGCCCAGTTTTAGAGCATTACACCTGCAAATAGCCAACTCTGTTCACATATGCGTGACATGGTGTAAAGTTGACTTTAAAGTCTATTCATCTACCCTACTGACTGAGGCTGCACACTTACTGACCTATGCCTGCGTGTGTCATCATCTGATGGATTGCATCACAGTACACTGGGCTGTGCATTACATAATGCGGACAACTTGGAGAGCAAAGGGTACTCAGTGTTAATGAAACTCTTTTGGCCTTCCAAACCGAAGCCGTTAGGCTCAGAGTAGCAGAAGGAATCCAGCCAACTCCCACCTAACTAACTCCCCTTCAAAATGGCACACTTCTCATTTTTAGGTCTTCCTGACAGGTTTTATAAGAATCTGTATATGAGCAATTAAAACATTCACATGGATCCATTTGACTGACTGTATGCTTGATTCTGTTGTGTAATAACACATTGTTTTAAACCAAAAAAAAATTAAATAAAACCTCTCAATCTAGAATATGATTTAGAATAAAAATATGCAGAAGTTGTGTTTTTTTTTTTAAACCAAACGTTGACCTTTATTTTCATTTACACATTTATTCAAAAGAGCTATGCACAATAATTGAAAATAGATTCCATTTGTTCTCAGGAGTTCCTTGACAATAAAATACAACACTTTGTATAAATAACTGTAATTTACAGAAATACAAAGTACAAGAGGTTACAATTAAGTTGCAAAGTCTACCGTTTCTAGAGGAAAATGAAATTTACATATAAATTTATATATAAATATACTTGAACCTGTTCAGCAGCTAAGATATTTGGGCAAATAAACTGTCCATCTCTGATAGAGAACTAGAGTAAAATTGTTCCTTCTCATATTTCATTGTTTGAAAAATAAATAAAAAGAATCTAAATACTAATTTGTGATAAATGGGATCTTTATGGTTAAGATAATGGAGTAGGATATAAACATTTCCTCTACTTATACACTCTCAGAAAATATCAAAATGAATTTTTTTTTTTTTTTTAGGATATTGGAGCTATGAGCAGGCCATCTTTTCTCCCCAGCAGCGACAGAGCCTGGGCCTGCAGCGTGGGAAGGCTACTTCCTCATATGAAGTGAAAATAGTGATGTTCACAAGACGGACCAATTTCATCATTAAACAGTAGTAGCTAAATAAGAAGAGTCAGCTGTTTCGCTACCTCTGAGCTTTACTTTGCACTTTTTTTTTTAATCCTCTGGCACTCAACAGATTTATGTCTTCTAGGTAACCCATTTCATTCACCCTCACAAATGTGACACCGCAATGTGAACACTGACTGAGCAAAAACAGGCGTGCGAGGATGACACTTATTTCATAACCACTTTTCACGTGTGCCATAGTAACCATAGTGATTGTATGGCAGTAAAATAAACAGGCTGTAAAACACCTCTTCTGCCAAAGTGCACTCAGCTTTGCCCCAGTCGCCATAGTGACAAAGGGGTTGCAAAGTGAACCCTGCCATGTTGCACACGTGAGGAGGAGAGAGATTATAATGGAAGAATTTGCATTGAAACATAAGGTTAAATGAAGCGCACCGAGGCTAGAGCACGGTGAAAAAACAACCCTGCGACCCTCTCTTTCATGGGCCCGCATGAGGCCCACATTTCATTTGGACAGGCCAAAGAACGAGAGAGCGAGACAGAGGGACACGGAGATAAAAAGAGGAAAAAGGAGAAGAGAGGGGGAGGTTAAGTCTGCGCTTTTGCAATCCCTCTGCTCACTATTTTTGTTTCCTCTTTTTGTGCACATACACGCACTCGCAGCGCAGTGGATTTTTTAACTTCATCCTCATCAGTTGTGGGCCCTGATGAAACAAACACTGACAGCCTCTTTACATTTCTAAAGGCCCCTGCAGCAGCTGGGCTAGTCTCACACACACACGCATACACACACAGCACTACAAGATTTAACTCGGAGGCGTAGCCCGAGCTAAGGCCTACAGGAAGAGCCGACTCGGCACAAAATGGCCCTGGCCATGCTGAGCTGCGCTTCGCTGCAACTCTCAGCACACAATATGTGCCATGTTCTGTTAGTATCAGTCCTTGATTCATCTTATGATAAAGTTTATACTATTTAACCACATGCTTTTTCCTTTTTTTTATGTAAAAAAGAAAGAAAAAAGTGCAGATTATGAACCGACAGAAACACTTGCTAATCTGGCTCTGCATTTTACTTCAGGGGGTATTAATGTTTCTAATCATAATCATGGCCAAGCCCTGTTTGCCTTAATTATATTTTAAATCATTCTAAATTTTAATATCAGTCGCAGACAGCAAGTGTTTGTTGGGAGCACAAAGTGGGGGTGAAGGGGCAACAACTCACACTTGTGTTTCAGGGGAAATGGTTAAGCCAAGCATGTATAATTGTCTTACGCTAATTAGGAGAAGGCAGAGGGAGGGAGCAGGGCTGGAGTGATCCGTATGGGCCACAAGTTACATCTGAAAATCTGCAAAGGGACTCCTGGAACAGGAATCCACAAGCTTGATGTAAACAGAAAGCTTTTCATTTTATTTTTAGATCTATTTTGGTTTAACTCTGAGACTGAATCAACCACAGCTGCAAAAAAAAAGAAAAAAAAATGTCTGAAGCTTAAGAGAAAAAAAAAAGTGTCTGTTATAGAAAAGGTGACAATAGTTATTCTATTCTGGATGACGTTAAAAATGGATTTAAGTGACTCATCGTTTCCTCATACATCCGGTTTCTATTGATGAAGGGAAGATTTACGCACCTGGCCCATTTAAAAACTTGATCTTCGCTATTATTAAACCACTCCTTTAACAAACAGCAGGCAGGCTTAATTAAGGTTGAATCTCAACTATTGTGAATGAAACTGTTCAGTCGACAGCTTTAGTTCTAGCGTATCAGATGACGACACTAAAACTGATTTTTTTTTTTAAAAGATCAAGCTGCTCTTATGTCAGCCTTTCCAAACATCTGTCTCCTTCAAGTCGCCCCACATTTGTGCTGCTTTCCAATAAAGGCCGATACATCAGCACATTGTGTTACTGACACCGAGGTGCTGAAAGGAAACAAAAAACATCTGGTGGCCATAAGAGGTCATGCATACAGATGTGTTAAATCCCTGTAAAAAGATTGTATTTTTTACACTTGCTTAAAAAAAAAGGAACTGGTTAATTCAAACTATATGTAGGGAACTTTAAACCATCAGTTCGTTTTTTTTTGTTTGTTTTTTATTACTGACTATTTGGGGAGGAAATCATGCAGCCATAAACTGCAAAACAGTTATATGGAAAATATTACTCTGGCTGCGAGTAATATTTAAAGAAAAAGTTGCTATTTTGGGAATATCTGTTGTGATGTTTACTTTTTAGGTAGCACACGTGCAAATCTGACATTGATAATATTAGACTGTAGCATAAAAACCTTTCTTAAAACACGCTTTAATAAAGTCAAGGAATTGACTTTATTAAAGCCTTCCAATTGACAAGGATTACAGTAACTGCTTTGACAAGTAGGGTTATATCGTTATTACAAAATAAAATTAATAGAATAACAATAATAAGATTATCTTGTGAAACTATATGCAATTTTTCAACAACTTAATAACCGTTTCAGTCAGCATTCTTACATGATCCTTCAAGTAGATCCAAGAGTTTCCTGCAAATTTTTAAGCAGATATTATTTGTACGCATGGGCATTTTGCTGAGTTTTAAAGGACATATCGCCTACTAGTGCTGTGGCAGTGAAATTACCCCGCTACCATTTCTACCAGTGTCTTATGCACTTAGACTGGGATTAAAACAGTCAATTGCGATGTGTTAAAATAGAATAAATGTTCCAGTTTTCAATGAATAACCATCTTGTGGATGGAGGTCTTACTTAAATAGCATTGAAACTAAAATGAAAAAAGAAATGCACATAACTGTCAGATGGCAGGAAAGTGCGTGCACTACATTGCTTAGTCTGTGTTGTACATTTGCATAGAGGCTGCTTCCAATAATTAAATTCCTTTGAAAAATATTGAACAGGTCACACCAAATGTGCATAACCAAACCTGATTACGCAACTCCAGCAAAGTGTAGATTCTTCAGTAGCAGAGATGCCCGCAAAAAAAATAATAAACTACATAAATTGTCACATTACTAATTTATAGATTTGGAGATTTTCAAACAGTTCAATCGAGCCTCCTTTGACTCAGCAATGACAGCCCAGTTACTGATATTATTGACACCTTTTTCCCCCCTTTCAGAATGAAAGAGTTTTGCTTTACAAAACAATCAATTTGCCAATTTTAGCTGCATATTTAAAAAGAACAGCATGACAAATGGTACTGAATACATACATACAAAAAAGTGGCCATTCCTTGTTGATAAGACACCTAAACCTTCTGTAGCCCAGGGGCAACATCCTGTTATATCTGGCCCTTTTCAGAAACACTTCAAATGACACTATATGGATGTAAATTTAGCAGGCAGCACATGCTTCTCTTACATATGAGGTTGAGATAGCATGATTGCGGTTCTTTGAACAGTTTTCTGCTATTTCAGCTGTAGACACTCGGCTAAGAAAGCCCAATGAGAAGTAGAGGTTTTTAATGTCTGGAAGACAAACATTTTGGTTGCAGAAAGCCATTATTAAAATGTGGGTCTTTTTTTCCCCTTTTTTTGTTTCAGATTTACAGGGGAGTTTGTATTGCTGATACAAACATTGCAGACACGTACTTGCTGTCTAAGTAAAAAAAAAAGGCAAACTTGTGGCAAGATACTTCCAAGCTTGCAGAAGCTCACCAAACAGTGCAAGAGGATGACTCTGCATTTGCAAGGAGGAAGACACAATATTAGACCCCAGATTTCAATCAAGAAGAAATGGGGATTACATTTGGGATGGGGTCAAGGCTGTTGCAGCATGCAAGCAAAGCAGACTGCAAAAGAAGAACTTCTTAATCGAAAGTAGCAGACCTCTGTTGTGAGACATTGTTTTGCTGCTCACCCTTTTCAAGCTGGCATAACTGGGTATGGCCACTATATAAGGAATAAAAAAATGGGGTAACAATTCATACCATCTGATTTCTGTGAAGCCACCAACAACACAGCAAAATATAAATAAAAGGAAAGCCATAGACTTTTTTGAGGAAGACTGCCCCTTGCCTTTGTAGCACAAAAGGTTGAAAAAGAAATTCAACTGTATAAGGATTATTTCTCAAATTCATTCTATGGACAGCACCACCCTATAGTGGACAAAGAAGGCCAAGACTTTACCTGAGGCTCATGTTTAAGCATCTTTCACAACATCTGAGTGGCTGTTTTTTTAAAGGAAGAACAAACACTAAGGTCTTGTATCCTTTCTAAACAAAGATGTGCAAAACATGATGCGTTTGTGTTAAAACATTGAGCTTTTATTTGTTTGTACAAAAAAAGCAATATTATGATTCATTTCTATTAAGAGATTCGAATCCGTGAATGAATTGTTCTACTGCACATAGATGCAACATTGTATCCAGTCGGTCTGGTTCAAAGGAAAACAAGTGTTACAAACTTTAAATCTTCCGTTCCGGAGGGAGGGACGCTGCAACAAAATGTCGATATATTCGCCTTTGCAACGTGGAAATCGATTAAAGGACGTTTATGTCCTAAAAGAGCAGGAAATAAGAGTAAAAAAACAGCCAACACAGGGCGGAATAGTTCCGTTTCACAGACCCCCTTCCCCATAAAAACCAGCAGAAAGAAAATGGTCGCTTCGTGCATAAGCCTCTGCAATGCGACTGAACCGAACACAGCCTCGGTTTCTACAAAAGAACACAGCGTTCAAAGCATTTGGAGCGACTAAAGCCCAGTTTCTCGTTAAAATGTGCGGCCCAGACCCCGGTGAGCTAAGCCTGTCTCTGGGTAGCTTTAAAGGGTGAAGAAAAATGGAGTAGTGCTGCTGCAATATCTACTTCTCCACAGAGGTCACACAGAGAAGATGGGAGAAGAACACGGAGCATGGTGGCGTTATGGGGTTTTAAAAACCACAAAAAGCCTCACGGAGGAAATATAAGCATGGGCATTCATTCTGCTAAAGAGTTGGAAATATGCAGAATGGTATCTTTTCCTGCTGCTATGGCCGAGAAATTAAAGAGCCATAGCGAAACGTGTCACCCCTGCAGCGGGAAAACAAGTCAATATTTTTAAAAATAATAAATAAATACATTCACTTCCAAAAATAATAAAATAAAAAATATATGTGTGTGCAATTTGCTGCAATTAGATTGTATTTAATAGGTGAATAAATCGCTGTGAAGATAGAGACGCTCCGAACATGGAAGGCTGAGCTATGGCCGACTGGTTCTTCTCCGATCAGCGAGGAGCGAACAAAAAACAGAAAAAAACGGACATGAAGCATTTTTTTTTATAAAACATTGTTAATTTGAAACATTTTCAAACGTTATGACAACACATAAAAGCAGGGAACCTCATTAGTAGAGAGGAAACGAATAGAAAGAGTCCACCTTAAAGCGCAGCAGAGCGCAAGAAAACATGTCTGATGTCGATTAAAAACCAACTGGAGCTCTGGGACTAAATAAACAACAGTTTCGTTAAATCGCAAACGCATCACTGTTTCAACTGTTTCACACAGATGATTGGAGCCTGCAGAGACTATGATTAAAAGAGAAAAAAAAAGTTTATGCGTTTTTACGCAGGCAAACTTGAATAGATCAGTCCTACTTACGTATTTCTTCTGGATGATATTCCTCTTGGGTCTTTCCTTGGTCATTATGCAATCCTCCTAAAGTTAAATGTTTGGTTATAAAGAGAATGGCCACATGAATTTCTATTCTTTCTCTCCGGGGCTCCACCGACTGACTATTTAAATCCCCGGCTGGGAGGAAAAAAAAAAAAAGAAAAAAGCTGGCTTTTGCAGAATCCTTCCTTTTCCTTATAGGTTTATGTATAAATCCAAAGATTCAAGCGTCTGCGAATAGCATGGGTGCAGGACTGTAGCCGATGTCATTCAGAGAGAACATACTCTTCACAAAAAAGAAAAGGAGGCAATTAAAAAAGCAACCAAACGCGTAACAATAAGTTCCATTCGCCCGAATGGCTCGGCTTCTACAGATGAAAACCACTAAAGGGGTTGAAATGTCGCCGAGTCACATCTTTGTTTTAAAATGTAACGGCGACCGGAGGGAGAAAATGAATAAATAAAAAAAAGAAACAAATAAAAGGCTTTTGGCGTCGCGTTTGTTTCTGAGCTGGAGCCTGCGTTGTCAAGAGAGCTCTCCAGCGGCACTGCTCTGCTGAGCGAGCTCAGCTCCTTTCTTCCAGATTATAGCCAATCACAGCCCTCCTCCAAGCGGCAGCTTTAAAATTCTCAGAGAGTAAATGTAAAGTCAATGGTTGACGCGCATCAAGGCCCATCAAAAGGTCCTGCAGCTGAAGCAGTGCATCCGGCCAAGGCCGGATTTAGGAGAATGGGGGCCCCTGGGCTGGAGTCAGGATGGGGGCACCTGGGCTAGAGTCAAAATAAATAAATAAAATATATATACATATATATATATATATATATA
>NW_015150649.1:925330-968539 GCF_000732505.1 Cyprinodon variegatus
TGCTGCTTGAGATGGAAAAATTTAAGTAATGCTGCTGGAAGCGCTGTCAGCTCCCAGATCAGAGAAGCTGATCAGGACGCTGACAGAGAGACAGACACAGCGCTCTGATGATATATGATATTAAGGCAAATGAAAAGGGCTGGATGGATGAGGAGATGATGAAAGAGTGGCTGAGGCAGGTGTATGTGAGGAGAACAGGTGTTTTTTTCCACGCATCACCATCGCTGTTAATCTGTGAGATGGGCACGCATGGAGTCACAGATTAACAGTGATGGTGATGAGTGGAAAAAAACACCTGGTCTCCTCACATACACCTGCCTCAGCCACTCTTTCATCATCTCCTCATCCATCCAGCCCTTTTCATTTGCCCTAATATCATATGTCATCAGAGTGATGTGTCTGTCTCCCTGCCAGCTCCCAGATCAGCTTCTCTGATTGGTTGATGCGGCGCGTCCAGCAGCAAAACTCAAATTTTTCGATCTCGAGCAGCAGCAGCGCGTCAAGCACGTCAGATGCTTAAACGCTCCCAACGCGCTGCGCCTGCTGCTCAAAATGCGCTGCGGGACCTTTTGCTGTGCATATACGCACATCAACCATTGACTTTGCATGTAAACTCGCTGCTTCTGCTGCGCCTGCTGCGTCCGGTTCACACCGATGTCAAGCGGTTGAATAACAGCGAGCACAGCATTCATTTGTTTCACCATGTTTTTCTCATCAGCTGTGAGATGGGCACGCATGGAGTCACAGGTTAACAGCGATGTTGATGAGTGGAAAAAACCACCTGGTCTCCTTTCATCATCTTCTCAATGAGGGGGTCTCAAAAGTCGCAGTTACAACACACATAGGGCGCACCGCACATTTTGAGGGAAAAAAAGACATTTATGTGCGCCTTATAGTCGTGAAAATACGGTAAATTCTGACACTATCCATTCACAAAAATATAAAACATCCTTCGGGGCCCCCGAAATGCCGGGGCCCCGGGCTGCAGCCCCGGTAAGCCCCTTTTAAAATCCGGCCCAGCATCCAGCAACCGTGAACAGTAGCGAAAAACCACAAAGGCAACCAGACCAGAGGCTGCTGTTGAACGGGATTCCCAGTGACAGAGAACCGCAGCTGTACGGGGGGTCTGAGCGGCTACAACTAAACACAGAAAGGATAGGCTAGCTCCACCCAGTGAGGTTTAGATCCACTTTTCGACCACACAGCTACAGCAGAGAGATGCTTCAGGCTCACGTCAGAACTAAACTTGTACTGGCATCAAAAATGAAGTAGCATGCGTATTTTTGCTCCTTCTGCTTCGTCCGGTCTAAATTTAGCATTAGATCAGAAGTGACTGGTGCGATGTGTTGACATCCATACGTTGTTCTCATGACCTGTTAATTTTCTCAGCAAGCTGTTTGAAGGCGTTTGTAAGATGGGTCGCTTGCGGAGTTGTTTGACACGGGTCAACATGGGTCAGCGAGCCATTCCAACTGCCACTTAAAGCCGATTGTTTCTGGATTTAAAAAGATTTTTCGGCCAATAGGTAAGGGGTATCTCTCAATGGTTGTGTCCTTGGGCAAGACACTTTATCCGCATT
The DNA here is from genome assembly GCF_000732505.1 of Cyprinodon variegatus. Taxonomy (NCBI): domain Eukaryota; kingdom Metazoa; phylum Chordata; class Actinopteri; order Cyprinodontiformes; family Cyprinodontidae; genus Cyprinodon; species Cyprinodon variegatus. The sequence goes on from NW_015150649.1 coordinate 926,910, forward strand.
GCCCAACAACGGTGGTCAGAGGCCTGCTAGTGGTTGTTTAGGGCAGCCCCACTTCTGTCGTGCCCTGGGGCGGCTGTGGTTACAGTGCAGCTTTCCACCATAAGCGTGTGAATACATGTGTGAAAAGGTGAATCATAAATTAAGTGTACAGCTCTTTGGGGGTCACTGGACTAGAGAAATCTCTTTACAAATAACCTTTAAAGGTACATTCACTCAAAACATGAGTGGATCCTTATGTAGCATTATCCCTGGGTAAAGGCCTGTTCAGGACTGCCAAAATGACTGGCGGTGTAAAGGAAGCATTTTGAGCGATGCCAATGATGCAATTTGACAAAAAAAAGGGAAGCAGCACTGGAAGTAGTTGGAGTAGACACATGGGAAGCTAAGTGGCAGAGCGATAAGCACATATAGGGAAGTTGCATGGTGACAGGCATAGATAGCAAAATTGTATGACAACATGCTATGTAAAATGGCACTAGGAGTAGATGGGATTGATGCACAGATAGAGCACATTAACAATTTTGCAATGGTTGAACAATCTGGACACCTCTGTCAATTCCCTTTGTATCCATCAGTCAGGGACTTGATGTGTCTGTGATGTAGGATGATTTTTTTTAAGTTAAAACATTTACCAGAGGTTGATTCATAACCCTGATGCAGTACAGCTGATCCTGATACTGGGTCCCTGGACAGATGTAAGTACCAATGGAAGCAATCATTCAGCTAAAGTTCTTTAAGAATGCCTAGCCCTGCAATGATACACATGTACTTAAAAAATGAAGCCATCATGACAAGACCAGCACCACTGGTTCAACACTCCCCCCATATTACACCTACTTGCCAAATCAGCTTTAAGACATCCTGTGGCATATCTACAGTTTGTTGATATAACCTCTAATCTGAATCTTAACACTGATGTGGGAACAAACTCTCTTATGTCTTCCTCTGACAAAGCATTGTTTAAGTATATAACAAACTCTTTTGTCAGTCAGGGCTCCCATTATGACCTAGGGGCCACAAAACCTATTACATTTGAAACCAGTTCCCAATGGCTAAGTTTGAAGTTGTTCCATTTAATGTCTCCAACATGATACCCCTATACGCATTACCAGCTACATGCTGGCGCGCATGAGAGTAAACGTGGCCCCAACCCACCTTTAACACGCATGTGCATACGCAGACAACAGCATTGGCAGACTTCAAGGTAGCAGTTCTATTTTAGAATCTAAGTTTCAGAAGCTACAGAATTCATTGTGGGTTCTACACTCACTACTTGTGGAGCCTCGGTCATCTCTCTATATAAACATGTTTTTTCATCTACAAAAAACAGGAATTCAAATTAAATGTCACCACAGAAAGCTTTTGTGTAAAGATGAAACCCTCTGAAACTGTAGTAGAGGTAACGTTTAAGTAAGATGTGAAAGGGATGAAGTCCACAATATATCCAAAAGCATCTAAAGCATAGATTCTAAAATAGAAAAACTTAGAAGTCCACCTTTGTTATTTTTTATGTCAGTTCAAGTGTTTTAAAGGTGGTTAGAACTACACTAGCATGTCTCCATCCAACAGAATTTGAACTTTAAGCAAACTCTTAAAAGTAAAAAAAAAAAAGGAAATGCAAATTTGTGGTCTTTCCATTTTGTTTAAAGTGAATTAACCGGGCACGGCAATGCATATCGTCATCATACGTTTCACACGTTAGATTTTCTACGTAGACTGAGGGTGTTCGGTGTCAATCAGAACATCATGTTTTTATTCTAACATGTAGTGATGGAGAGTATAATCAGGTATGGGATCACACTGTGGTTCGGCAATCTCTCCACACAGTCAAAATCAAAGTTGCAGCGCCTGGTATAGACTGCAATGAAAGTGATGGGGAGAACCGACAAGCTCTCCTTATTTTTTTTTTTTTTTCATTAATTTTCAATTCTTATGAGTGTGTATGTAGCCTATGTGTGCTTTTTAGCTGGTGTTTGTTTTCCTTTGTATTTATTGTTTCTAATGCCAGCTACAAGTACGCACTGCGCAATTGGGTCCTTGACAAATTTCCCCTAGGGGACTCTATTCTAGTCTATAATATTACGCGTGGCTGTAATAAACAGGAAGTAGAGGCTGCAATCTAGCACTGACCAGAGATGAACAACTGAAGAAAGTTATGATGAATGTATTGCTATTAGGCAAGTTGTTCTTAAATTAACATGTCAGCTAATAATAGCAGCATTGCTTCAAGCCATGTCTGCATGCATAATAGGACCATCCCGAAGACGCTGACCACAGAAATAGGTGATTAGTCATGTAAGGTAAAAGTTCACTATGTCAGACTTCATATATTTCCAACTACCATTTTTCACATTGACCTCTTTCGCAGAAGCCAAAAAACCACCTCAAGAGAGCATAAAACATTTTTATTCCAGGAAGTTTTGTCAAATGTCATTTCCATCAAGCTTTTTCCTTGTGATACTTCTAAATGTGCATCTGAAAAAGCTGATGGAAACACACCAATTGGCTTGTGTGCACAAGCAAGGGCAATATTTAGCGAGTTTAGGATAGGGGTATCCAACTTACCCAGTCCGGGAGCTGGTTTAAAGCTTAATTGTGATGTGACCCCCTAAGCAACCAAGAAGCTTGTTACATACACCCAAACCAGGTTTTGTCTGGATGGGGTGATAGGTACAAAGTGTTGCACATAGAGAAATTATGCAGGCATTGACTGTGATCTTCTGCAGCCAATCTTACAAATTTACAAAAAAGATGACAGGAATGTAGTAAAACTTGCACAGTTTCAGTCTGTTAATTAATTGTTGAGATGGAAGTATTAGTCAGCAAAATGTCTTTCACTGAATGTTATCAAGATTTGACCCCAGATGCTGCTTACTCATTTTAACTTCATTTTGGTCAGCTACTTCTGCTTTTGTTGTTTTCTTGGTTTTCATGCGCACAATGCAAAACATGCTGCCCCGGTCAGCTGTAAGGATGGGACCAAAATTTAGTTTAAGAAGTTAGATTTTTTTAATTTTCATTACACTTTCACAAGTACAGAGAGAACTCTCTCCATTTAACCTTTGGGGATCGGTGGGCTGCCATTGTGAGGCGCCCAGGCTGCAGTGTGGGGTTAAGGATATTTGTTCAGGGACCCAGAGTGGCAGTCTGTGGGAGTAGGGTGCAAACTCAGAACCTCAGGATTCCAAACTCTATGCCCTAACCACTAGGCCTCCACTCCCCTTAATAATAGAAAACAGAATAATAGAAAAAAAAAGTGTTATGAGCATCATTTCCATAAGTGCACTTTGAGTGTGAGTAGCAGAATTTGAGATTAGGATTGAAGGACTGTGAGAGTTGAGTTTGCATCTGAGAGTGAAAATAATGAATATTTCTCTCAAATTTAAAATGCATGCTCTTAGATTAAAAAAAGAAAGCTCACATATAAATACATCTACTGATAAGAATTGCATTTAAAGAAACTAGTACACAAGCATTAGCAAGAAATGGAAAGGAAAAAGAAGCAGCATATATGTGATAATCACCCCCCAACCATGCTGATTTCATTCTCATTCATGTTACAAGCAGCTATTGATTTCTTTTCTGTGTTTGATGTAGATTTAGCATAGCTCAACCAAATGATCAAAGCACTGAACTTACCCATGAATGCATGAACAAAAATGTCAAATCAATAGATCATAGGTCAATAATTCCAAGTATCTATCACACAAGTTTATTTAGCACGTGAAGAATAGATAAATTGTACTAGAAAATAAATGTTACTGGAGGGGGAAAGAAAATGCCGGGTAGATGTCATCCTCTGAAATGTTTCTGTAAAATTTTTTTTTTTTGGTAAATCTGCAATTTTTGTTTTAGCAGCATCAGGAGTAGATTGAGCCGTTTTAAGATGAGGCTACAGAACATAATGCTTTTAGTCCCTCATCACCCTGCATTCTCAAGAGGCCTTCTGCCCTGCTGGTGCTGACATTAAGGCCCACATGAATCAATGGAACAAGCTTTGGTGGGGTGCCTGAATTTTGCAGCAGCCCCCCACATGGCTCACATTTAGCTCATACTAAACACAGACAGAATAGTTTACAGGGTCAAAGAAAAAAAAGGAATATTTTAAGCTTTATTAAGTAAGATTTATCCTCCTAGTAAAGCTTTTATAATTTAAAACCAGTATTGAAGAGCTTTAATCATTTATCTAGATCTGTAACACTTTTATTTTACTGGCAAATGGAGGTTGTATGATGCTCATAAAAGGAGCTGTAAACATTTTAGTCTAAAGCAAGTTAGGGCTTACTTTGCAGATTAGGTTTTATTCATAATTCATCTCAGCAGGAGAACAGCAGACAGATTGTATTTATGTCTGGGTTGCTTGAGTCTGTCCTTAAAGTGCCAGAAGTTTTACTTTTTTTTTTAAGTGCTGTTTGGACTACATAAATGGCAGAATAATTTGCACCATTTAAGGTGTTCATGTGTATATATGTGTGTGCTTTGTGTTTATGTGACGGGGAAGGCCAGGGATTGATTAGAGCTTTCATTCTCAATGCGGTTAATTGCCCAGTGAGGCTTAGCAGACGGTGCTCCCTAGATTGATGTCCGATAGCCAAGAAGGGGAGAGTCAGGATGTGATTTTGAGAGCATGTGTTTGAGGGAGGGAGGGGTATTGGCAAATTAAAAAATAAATAAAAAAAATCCCAAATTAATGTTGAAAGATTGAATACAGGACACGCTGAAATAGACCCAAAGGACAAATCCTAAAATGAAAGGATAAATCAAGCTTTCGTCAAAACATCTGGTGAAGATATGAAAAAAGGAACCATTACATGGAAGGACACAATTTAATGTCACCTTTTTGTATTTAATATTTCATTTGTGGGATTTGGACACCTTTTTAGGTTGAAAGTGTTCTTATAAGTTTAAAGTTCTTTTTGGACATTCTTGATTGTTCATTTTATAAAAACAGTTGTCTCATTTTGAAACAGGAACAACAGCATATCTGTCTTTAAATACCCTTGTTGAGCGGTTAGGTGGCTTTGTTTACTTAAAAAAATATATATAAAAAAGATGAAACACACAAGGAAATATAAAATTTACACCAAATGTTGCTACAAGCAGGTGCCAGAGGCAAGCATCAATACCAAATCACTTCCTGCAATCAAGACAGTTAGAGCAAAAAGATCAGTGATACTAGTAGTAATTCGGAATATCATTCCTCAGTATTGGTAACAGATTTTTATATTATGTATAATATGTTTGTAGTTTATTGATTCCTTGTGTTATGGCTTATCTTGGAGGGATGCTGAGCAAGGAATGTCCTTTTATGGGTTGGTTTTGATTTTGTTATAAATGTGGCAGATCATTTTTGGCTTTCCCAGCATGGCAGTATAATTGAATATCCCCGATATGACATCTCCCATATACAGAGGCAGTACTGAGGGGGTCCAATGGCCATCTTTGTCCTTCTATCATGTCATTTTTCTTCCGTCCATCAATTACTGAACCAGTTTGAGATCCCAAATCAAAACAACAGTTATTTAAATATACCATGTCCTTCAAACTCTTTAGGATACTGATAGTTCAGATACATATTAAATTTAAAATATTCTTTCCTTTTTTTTTACATTGTAAATTTTTAAAGCAAATCCCTTTTCACTACACATTTATAGCTAAAACAGCTCAGACACATCTAAAAGTAGCATTTATTTGCAATTAAGGTTCACGAAAGTCTTAAAATGTTTGCAGACAAAAAAAAAGGAAGCCTAGACAAGTCACCAGACAAAGAATAATTGTTTTTGCTTCTTGTCTTTCACAAAGCAAATAATGGGCTTCCGTCTGTACTTTATTGTATTCCTGTTAAACTTGTTGTAAACTAGGTTCATAAAAAATGTTTATAGTTCAATAAGATGGGTTAGAAGTATGTGGGTCAGGGTTGGATTTAACTAGCTCTGCATGATACTGTGGGTGGATGAAGAAGCCATAACTCTGGCTATTACAGCTCACTCCTGTAAGAGCAGACTATTAAATATATGGTGGTATGTTTAAACTATATATAGTAAAGAAAAGGTGGAAAAGAAACACCCTGCCATTATGCAAGTTCTCCCACTTAGAAATCACGTAGGAGTCTGAAATTGTCAAATCGATTATCAAATATGATTTTTTAACTATTTTTTTAATTTGTACACTGGAGAAAATCAATAATAATATTTGGTACAGTATCCTTTGTTTGCAGTTACAGAGGTCAAACGTTTCCTTTAGTTTTTCACCAGGTTTGTACACACTGCAGGAGGGAATTTGGCCCACTCCTCTGCACAGATCTTCTCTAGATCAGTCAGGTTTTTGGGCTGTCATTGAGAAACACGTAGGTTGAGTTCTCTCTAAAGATTCTCTATTGGGTTTAGGTCTGTAGACTGGCTAAGCCACGCCAGAACCTTCATATGCTTCTTTCAGAGCCATTCCTTGGTTATCCTGGATATGCTTTAAGTCATTGTCATTTTGGAAGACCCAACATGGTTCCGGGCATCCTCTCCTTAATACAGTGCAGTCGCCCTGTCCCATGTGCAGAAAAACACCCCCAGTTTTTAGAGTTTTAGAGGTTAGAGTTTTATTTTGGTCTCATCTGTCCACATGACTTTCGTCCATGACTCATCTGGATCATCCAAATGGTCATTGGCAGATTTAAAATGTCCTCACAGGACCATTTTTCCCATTATCTCCTATAAATAAATGGAGGTAATGGAAGAAAGGAAGGTGCATTACTGGGTGTATTGAGCAACGTCTGCAGGACTTGAGCACCACATGACATGCAGTGCTCTACATTAGGTTAGGTTAATTAATCAATACGATTGGTGTCATTAGATATGAGCCACCACATCTAATCACATAACTGAGGTAACTCTACATTTGTAAAAGAACCACAGAGAAATAATTAATTGAGTCTGTATTATAAGGAAGGTATAGTTTCTATGTGGAGTTCATTTGAGGAAGTCTTACAGGAGGATGTGGTAACATTAAGTAAGCATTGTTAACATCAAAAAGCCGTCAAGTCAACAAAATGTAATTAAAATGAATCCAGTGAGCTAACATCTACCCGGTAATTGACAAAAGTATTCAATGTCTAACCAAATTTGAGTCCAAAAACCCTATCTGGCATTGTACCCTAGACTGTTGTCTTGGAGCTGGAGGGTAAAGGAGCTAAGCCATTTTTGAAGCCAAACTGCATTCTTTGGTCACAAGCATTGTTATTACGGTATGATATATAAAAAAATAAAAAAATGGGAATCAACTTTAAATATCCAAATAGAGTGCCATAAATAGAACGATATGATCATTATTTTTTCTTCACACTCAAGTTGTCTTTTTTTATTTTTTTTTTACACTCAATGCGGTGAAGTTTACACTAAATATATAACTAAATGAAGAACATGTTCCAGGATGAAGTTAGGCTCTATGACAGACCACATGACAGAAAGGGGAAAGCATTTCCTGGTATGTGTTCTTAAAATATATGACGAGTTCATGTATATTGATTTAAAGAAATAAATACATAAAAAAGAAAGAAAAGAAGACACTTTTAAGGTATAAGAAAGGAATTCAAGGCATGTTAAACAGAGCCAACCCAGAAAACCGGTTCGAAAGGATATTTATTTATCACTTTATTATTAATTACATTAATTTGCAATCACAGTACATTGTAATGTTTTTTGCCCTAGAGTGGATGATGACAGACACTTTGGAGGTTGCATTGGTTTGAGTTAACCCCAGCTGAAATTTGAATCTTCGAAGTACTCATTAAAGTAAAGTTAACCTCCCCCCCCCCGTCTCCCACCTCGCCCTCTGTGCTGTTCAGGGACTCGTTGGGATCACAAACACAATTTATTGTTCAGAGGCCCCTCCAACACACATAGACATACACCTCCCCTTTCTGAAGGGACTTTGAAAGTCCCCAATCTACCACCGTGGATAATTGGACACCTTCAGCAAGAGAAATCCCCAGCTGCACTAAGACAGGTACCAGCTGTGTACACTCATATTTGGTTTGTCAAATATTAAGGATGAGACAGAGAAAGAAAGAGCTTGGTGAAATCTTAAACTAGTGTGACTTGTGAGATATGCAATGCATGTTTAACACATGTTTTCAGATTCTATTCACAATGTGAATTTCGCATTCAGTGCAAATCTACTTCCTAGACTGAGTGGTGAAACAATACAAACAGGATGAATATTTATGCCCTCAGGCTCCAATGTGACGTTGTCCTGAGGGCATGTTACTAACTGTGCCCCAAGTTGACCAACCTGGAAGCTAAAGGAAAAACTGTCTGAGGAATCAGAGTCAAGGAATGGCCTGCCCTAATTTTTGCCCTCGGGGCTCATGTTGTGATCCACTAATGATCGTCTATCTTCCCAGGTTCACCTGGGTTCACCAGGCTTTTGAAGCTGATCTGATTTTAACCTGGGCAACGGCAGACTTCAAGAAGACGTAGATTTTAAAAGGTTTAATGTTGGAGGTTCATACATAGCTCTCTATTAAAGCCTTTACACCATTTTAAGAGTAAAACTGTATGGGATGCAGCAACGTTGGAGCGCAAGAACCAAGCTTTATCCCTGGATGTGAGAATCGAACTATTGAAACCTATGCTGCATGTCTTTCTCCTGTCTCAATCCCATTTCCATTAGTTATATTTCTTAGTTATATTTTAACCTTTCCCAGGTTAAATTTGTACCTGCTCTTAGCAGCTAATGTTTAGTCAGTCACTTTATCTTTATTTGAAATCACTGGTGAAGAGTTATTCAGTGCAGCAACGCCTCTTTGAGACACACCTTGTTATCTATGAGTTTTGGTCTGCATCGCAAATAGAAGCTATTCTAGCTACTTTGGATTAGCAGGAAGAAGACATGATGGAGGAGACACGAAAAACAGTCAATGTAAATGAGAGGTATGTGTTCTTAGCTCAACGAATCAGAACCACTTCATTTTTTGTGTGAAGATAACGTTACAAGTTACCGTATAATACCTGCCAAAGTTGCAAGTTGAACAGAAATAAGGAAGATTCCAATCGCCACACTTCCAGCAGATTGCGAGAGTTCTTTCAGTTCTTAAGCGTTGTCAAACATTTAGATATATCGCTGAACCAACACATCTGAACCAAATAGCTAAATTACCTCCTCAGCAGGACACCTGTCCATTGTTTTATTCATTCATCTTTCGTTTTGATTACATCAAGAAAATAAATAGGACACGGAATATGTACTTAATTTGCTAGAGGCTGTATTCCCTTAGCAGTGAAAAGAAATATATATGGTGGTTTTAGGATGATTGAAAAAAAAAGCCTCAGAATTCAAAGAGAGGTGTACCTTTGTTGTATCTTGATCGATAAGCAATTGTACCTATTCACTATCTCACTGTTCACCAATTGTGTCCCCAATTCTAATGCTAAACTGATAAATGATGTAACGTTTGTGATGGATGTAAAAAAAAAAAAAAGATAATCATCTCAAAAGTAGGAAGCTGCACTGTAGTAGTGCAATGGGATTTTGTTTGTAGACCTGCAGAAAACATGACAATCAGAAACAAAGATTCCTTAGTTCAGGAATGACTTGCTTACTCCTGTAGGTCAAGACCTGCCCCAGGTGTGGGGGAGATCCGAAGTTTACCCCCTGATGGTGGACAGCCAAAGACTCTGCAGCCCCTTTTCACCCACCAAAGGCACCTGCGCTAGATACAAAAGCAGCCCCTCTTCCATTCTTTTAGAAGCTGTGCAGCGAGAGGCAAAAACACATGGTGAAGGATCGCACTAGAGAAAAGAAATAAAGCTGGAAGGGCTGGGGTGGGAGGGGGTTGCTTCAATCACAGCCATGCGGAAACAAAGTAACACAAACTCAAGCCACAGCAGGGAAACAGCTGGAGTATGTGTGTGTGTGTGTGTGTGTGTGTGTGTGTGTGTGTGGTGGTGGTGTGGGGGGTTATGGGGGGGCAGGCTGGGTGGTCTGGAACAGAGACAGAATAAAGGGGGTGTGAGTTTGCAGGAGAAATAAGTGGGAATGAAGGATGGTAAGAGCAGGTTAGGGATGATGGAAATGTTGATGTGCAGCAAAATGTTAGAAAAGTTAAAGGACTGTGACAGGCCAGGAAATGCATCGATATTCCATGTAATTTTCTCAAATAAGTTTATAAGAAGTATTATGTGAATTTTAATTGACTTACTCTCTGCCTTGTTAAGATCCCAAGTTTTTATGTTGTGTTTTTCTATGTTAGATGTAGTCCCATAAATTCTGCTGCACACAGACAAGCAACCATCCACTTAACAAAAGTGCATTTTGGAATATGCAAATAAAGTATAAAAAAGCGGTATAAGAATGTTACAGGAATCAAGATGAATTGCCTCATACTAATTCAACCCTTGGTGTTTGGTTTCTTAGACCTTTGCTATGTCCAATTCCCTTTATATATGATGTTTCCTCCTTTGGTCACTAATAGTCTTTTTTTCCTTGTTAAATAGTTTCAATATATTTTGTTTCTTTTTCCCCTGCTTTCACTCTATCGCAACAGGCTGACATTATCTTGACAGACTTCTCTGCATTCAGTGTCATTTTCCACACTTCTCTTAGCATTTAAGCTCTTTGGTTTTCACTATTCATTGCAGGATTCGTCTCATAAACTGCAACATATGCTTTTCCTCGGTACCTGTGCCATTTTCCAGTCCATGCTTATTTTCTTGTATTATTGGTGTTGTCCTTGCTGTAATTTTGTCTTTTGTTAATAATGAATCATTTATCATCCTGCTTCTGCATTCCTTTCTGCTTTTTACTCCTGCTACAACCTAACACTTCACGTTTCAACATCCACTATCTTTCCACTTCCTAATTAACCACTTGTTTGTATTGGTTTATCATAAAAAAAATAAAAAACACATTGAAAATGAATTATTCTTTTGAAAGAAACCGCACTAACCAGACTTCCTTTTTACCTTTATAAGTGCAGCATTTTCAATTAGTCAAAGCCTCTTGGACAAATAAGAGATGTGCCATTCAAATCTGTCTAGTGGCTTCCTCTGTTCATAAACAGACTCCCGGCGAATGATGAGAAGCTTAAAATGGAATAAAAAAATTTAATAAGTTTGACCTTTTTTCATTCTGAGAGCTCTAAAAGAACCTTATTATTCATAGCAGCTATAAACTGGACAAAAGGAGTGGACAATTAGACTATTCCACATTATCTTTCTTATTTTCACCATGTCTGTTTTAAAGTTTCTCCAGTTCAGCCACTGTTATCAGGACAATTTAATTAATCCTTTTGTTGTTACTAAAGTTGGAGTTGCATATTATTAAGAAAAGCTTTTGATAACCCCTTCAGCAAAAAAAAAAAAAAATAACACCAAAACCAAAACCCCTATACTTTTCACACAAATCTTATCACATTACCTTTTGCATGACAAAAAGAAAAGAACGTAAGTCATGCTGGAGGTCCTTCACATTTGCATGTCCCCTGGGTGCTCGCTTTAATTTGGCTACATATGTCCTTTCCCTAATAGGCCGGAGTTGGCTTAACATGGAGCTTGTGTTTATGGAAACGACCCTACTTGATTGTCTGTTCAGCTTCACAGCTCTGCTCTGATTTGCAATTGAAAAGCATGTAATTGTACTTGAACTGAGTGAATAACTATAGGTTGTGTTTTTCTTTTTTTTTCCCAGAGAAGGTGTATGAGGTGAATAATGTTTGTCTTCTAAGCCATCCCTGAGGGGCCACCTTCAACATGCTGCAGACTTTCTGGTATACAGAGGTTCTACAGTTGATGTAGGGAAATATACAGAAAATGGTTTGCTAGGTTAGCCCCAATGCTTAAGTTCGCCAATTTGCCCTCTGTTATCCATAATATTACTAAAGTCTTTTCATATTTCCTCTGCTAAAAAATAAAATATCCAGCAAAAAGAGATTATATATTCATGATATGCATCCACTTATTCTAAGTTTGACACCATTCTTACCACTCGGCTGAAACTCTGAAAATATCAGCAGGGTTTGATGCATCACCACACACAGATGCAGCCTTAAACTGAGAGCCTACTTTGTTCCTGGTCATAGCACCCTGCTTATCTCTTGCCGTATATTTGACTAGCTTAATTTGCCTCTCAAATGCTCCACCGTATGATTGTTACTGGCTGATTTTATAAGGAGCCTTGGCTGTTTTAATCCTAATTTGTTATCCTTGACATAAATTCCAATTTATCTAGATTTGAGATCAATTCTCAGTTCAGTGAAGGGGAAAAGTACTTGGATATAATTTTGTGTTATTCTATTCAAATCTTCATTAATAATCATTCTGCCGTTCTCAGGAAACATTTTTCTGTTTCCTGAAAATTAAACCGGATTAGAATAACTAAAAGGTTAATGGGATTCACTTTTTCTTAGCAAATAGTGCGATAGGCATGTTCCCTGAATAGCGCATAGCAATTAAGAGGGTGATATTAATTATCATTACTTTCAATTACTACACCAAGCACTGCTGTCAGTTAAGGGGGTGGTAGGTCCCAGCAAAGAAACCACCACCCATCACTCCAGTGTTTTTTTTTTTCCCTATTTCAGGTCATCTCATCTTGCTTCAACAGCATCAGTGTCCAAGATATGCTCCTGAATTATGGGATGTCAGCTATCAAATGTACAGATCCCACCGTTCCTTTAAATCTCTTTCAAATGTCTTTTGCCCAATTTATGTCCTTTATTTAATTTGCTTTGTCTTTCTTGTTCAACGTTTGCTCCCGCCTGACATGAACGATACATTTTCACCTCATGACATATAAAAAGGTGCTTTCAGCAATTGTTTACAGGCCATAAGCGTGTACGCCTGTTTCAGCAGGAGGACATACTCATGTTTTCAGGAAGTCTGGGGTAGATGAAGAGTACAAAGACAAAGAGGGATCAAAACTAATATCAAGGATTGTGAGGCTTTAGTAAACAGTTAAGCATAACTTTACTGCAGGTGGTTCAATGCTGTGCACACCAGACATTTCATATTTTTATATGAAAAAGTTCTTCAAAATCTGTTTCTCTCCACTCAGATTGAGCTTAGGGTATCAAAGTTGATGACCTACCTTTTGAAGGTAAATATGGGTTTTTAAAGGTCCTATATCATGTAATGCGTTTTGAACTAAGTGGGTATTAAGTTGTTATGAAATACAGTTGTTTTCTTCCAACCCGAAAGAAAAACATTAGCCTTCAAAGCAAAGCTGCCTCTCCCTGTCTGTCTGGGTGCTGTCTGTCTGCATGGCTTTACCATATTACACCACTTTTGAAGGCTCAACAAAGCCCAATACCTCTGTTAGTCCTAAAACAGATTTTTTTTTTTTTTATGACTTAGCCGTTAGCTAAAAAAAGAAAAGTTGCTGCCTCTGTGCAGATTAGCTGCTAAAAGAGCCACTTCATCTTAACTTTGAACATGAATTATCACACTCTGCCTCATTTCACCCACTCCCTGATCCAGCCGTGCCTGATCAGAGAATTTGGACGTTTGTTTCTAGTGCCAGCACAGCCCAGTGAAATAAGCTGCTTCCTGGAGAGAGCCTTCTTACGTAGATATTTTACAACTGCTTTTTTGGTTAGGCAGAAAGGAATTGCCGCCCAGAGAGCAGAACTCATGAGTAACCAGAGATGCATAAAATCAAGCAAAATACTATTTTGTGCATAGCCTTATAATGTAGTTAAAAGCTTTAAAAAGTTGATTTTGCATTTCCAGTGTTTTTATTGTCATTACACTTTCACAAGTGCAGAGCAACGAAATTCTCTCTGCATTTAAACTTGGGAAGCAGTGGGCTCCCACTGTGCGGTGATCGGGGAGCAGTTTGCGGGTCAAGGGTCTTGCTCAGGGACCCAGAGTGGAAGTCCGTGAGAGTGGGGCTTGAACTATGAACCTCAGGATTGCAAGCGCAATGCCCTAACCAATAATGATGACAATAATGATATAGGCATTAGAAAAGAAATCAGAATCTAAGGATGTCCAAATACTTCATAAACAGAAGATTTCTGAGCAAAAATGAGATTTTAAGGCCCAGTGTGTTGGATGGATGGATGGATGGATGGATGGATGGATGGATGGATGGATGGATGGATGGATGGATGGATGGATGGATGGATGGATGGATGGATGGAGACCATGCATATTAGTTTGATGAAAACCTACATACGGTACTTCAATTCAGCCATGCTTATTTCTTTTAATCTTGAATTATACAGTATCATTAAAGGTCCCATATTATTCTACGTTTGAAAATATTGAAATATAATATAAAGTTGAAGATATTATCATTGAGGCCTCCAGAACAAGTTTTTGCAAGAAAATTCCTCTCAGATTAGGAAGATGGCCTTTACCAAAAATCTCTTTATCCAGACCTCATCTGTAAAAGCTGTTTTGGCTTTCCAAGGACCCCTTTCTTCTGCAGGCCAAGCCCTGACATCCCGCAACCATAACAACCAGTCAGAATTCAGTCAGAATTAGCCTAGGGGCAAGGAGTAATACCTAAGATGAAGGACATAGATTGACCAATCGGCTGCTACAGACCTTTCTGAATAACTCATTCCGCCTTATGACATCATAAAAGGGAATGCTTTTTAAACAGAGCGTTTTCAGTACATTAGCTAAGAAGTGGAGTGTATTTTTTACATTTGTGGACCTCATACACAGGCTTCAGGACCCTTATGACTTACAAAATGTTTATTAAGTGAAATTTGCATAATATAGGACCTTTAATAACTGATTCATTGATTGATTCTATGTATAGCTTTTATTACACCACCAATGAGGAAACACTAGTGCAAATACCAGCAAGGGCCGAAAAACGTACCATTTGGGGGGGAAAAAATGGAATAAAGGTCAACATCCTTCCCCATATAGGACCAAAATAGTTTTGTGTGCGTAATGACATCTCAGCATATATCATTGTGCTGCCCCCAATCACTTAAAGCAGTGGGAGCAGAGCAACAGAGAAGTGAAAATGTAGACACTTACAGCTCTAAAATGTAGACTGATTTAAATGTCCCCTAGGCTGTAGAAAAGTATGAGGAATTGGGCTGGGTGCTGTTATCTGAGCAGTCAGAGGGTTTTAGGGTATTTATTGCATTGATCTCACAGGATGAAACACGGGCTGTAGAGTTGGTTAATTTCCTCCTGATGAGCTTGTAGATCACGTCAGCTCTGTACCACAGGGATATGAAGAATGGACCGAGCATCAATTAAGAGGCACTTCTGCAAGGGTTTTACCTGTTGTGTCCTCCCCCCCACCACTGCAGCTAATAGCTTTTGATTGATGGCAATGAACTTGAGCATGGGAGGTTTGCATTTTAGATGGACAGATAGAGCATTACAAAGGATTTTTCACTAAAGTGCTTTACTGAAGCCTGTGCATTTGTGGTTATGATGAAGAGCTTAGAGTCTCAGCAGGTTGTGTGGATATATTATTAATCCGTCGAGTATTGCTGTACAGCACTAAAAAATGGGGAATGCTCTTGAGGGACTCTAATCTGTTCCTTGTCTCCACCACTATTCTCAGCGTCTATCCTGTTCTTTGTCTTTATCACTCATTTCCTATGAGGTCTGTGTGAGAAGGGAGCAAGAAGAGGGCAAGAGGAGATGATCAGATCAATATTGCTCTCAGGAAACGGCCTTCAACTGTCTGTCTTCCTCCTGTCTTTCATGTAGCCAGGGGTCTGGCCTTATCATTAGAGCATTGTGGCCAGTAGCACAAGCCTGCTAGATTAGAAGCCTGTTTAGCATGTCACAGCGTATATGACAGGCCTGAAATGCCTTATTTCTAATGAAATGGGAAAAATAAATGATAGATGTCTTCATAAAGCGCGGCCATTTGTCTCACAATGGAGTTTTTAAACATCTGACACGTTTAGAATGCTTTAAACAAACCAGTTTCTCTTCTTTGTATATATCTTTAGTACAGATTTGTACACCCTGAAACAAAATCTAGTCTACAAAGTGTAGTGTGGTTCATTTTCTGTTTTTTTTTCCACTTGCAAAAGGTACCGTGTAAAAGCAAACCATACCAAACGAATAAACATAAAGTCTGCTTTTGGACCAATTGACTTTCCTGTAGTGTCATGATTGGCTTAAGAGACTTAACCCACATGCAGAACACCACTGGAAGCAGAGTAAATGTTTAACAGAGTTTATTGAAGGTTTTCACACAAAGAACATGAACTGGTTCAGGCACTGGTCCGGGAATGGATTCACTGATGTCTGCAGAGACGGATAGTTTGATTAGCCAGGCAGTCAGATGGTTTGTTGAATTTAGATTATTATTGGGTCCAGAGACTGTTGGTTCAGCAGAGTGCTCAGCAGCAGCAGCAGCGTCTAGCTTCTGACTTGTGAGTGGCAGACCTTGGTTTGAGATTCCAGCTCTTCCTTGAGAGCAGCAGGAGGAGTCCAGATTGAGATCTTCAGGTTTGGCTCCCTTAGGCAGGCAGGCAGGCAGGCAGGTTTACAGGCAAAGCTCATCCAGAGCTTTAGACTTAGACGGGTTTCCTGTGAGCAAGAAGACAGAGGCGAATAGAATCAGGTTTCTCTCTAGAGACAACTAAGATTCTATCAGAATAACAGAGGCTCAGGTTGGCTAACCAAACTTGGTCAACACTGCGGCGTTGAAGGAAGGTCTGGCTGCTGCTTATGTAGGAAGGTCTCGTGATGGGCTGATGAGCTTCAGGTGTGCTGGAGGGCTCCAGCCCAGGAGACCCACATCGCACTCTGCTGGAGAAAGGTGGTAAATCTCCAGATCCCAACATGTAGTGTATACACCTCTCTTCAAACAGCATACTCTATAATGTTTCCCAGGTCTTTGGTAATGGTTCTATAATCTTTCTTTTTTTTAGTGCTTTTCTACTGTTTAGTATGATTTATAGTTTTTGCCATATTCCTTAATTTTTGCTATTCATGTTTTGTCTTATCAGTTTTCTTCTCATCTTAACTTTAATTCTTTTTAGGCTTTGTGCATTTACATGCTCATAGCTTTCTATTTATTTTTGTTCTTTTTTATTTGGAGTCCTGTTAGATTTCTCAGTTAGAGTATTTATTTGTAGCTCTGTTTGGTTACAGTTATGTTTGCTCCACCAGTTACCTTGTAGATCCCATTTGCTTTTGTCTCCTCAATTTTAGACTGCATCTGTTCTCTGTTTAGGCCGTGAGTTTGCTTTTGGTTGTCGATGGTTTTATTGTATTTACATCCTGCACCCATTTCTGTTTCCAATATTACTGTCATTGTTTTTATTACAATCCTTTACATCACCATGCTGCTTCCAAGTAGGGTTGCCAACTGTCCTTTAAGAAAAGGAATTCTCCCATGTTAAGAAACAAAATAAGGTAATAAATAATAAAATTCAGGTTGATTTAAATGTTTACTAAATAAATTCACACACACAGGTAAAGGAAATATATATTCATAGTGTTGATACAGGGGAAGACACCACCTTATTTAATTTTCACGAATTTGGCAACCCTACTTCCAAGTGTATGCGTGCATCTTGGTCCAGGATGCCAGTCTCCAACATTTTGAGGCAATTTTGATGAAGGTAAAAGTTATTTTGCAAGGTATTGGATCAGGGAGGATTAATGTTAATTCATCCCTCACTTTTCAATTTCTTTATTTGTGAAAAAAGTCAAAATGTGCATAAAATCAGGCTACAGAGGTATGTGGTAATAATGCAAGCAAACGTGAAAAAGATCAAATAATTAATATTCTACAAGGGAAACCTGAGCATAACTTTTTGTTTATAAATTGACTCTTTTTTATCTGCAGAAATCCAATTCTTATTAACTATTTCTCTGGCTTTATAGTCAGTAATTTCTCCCTTGATGCAGAGCAGACTCTTCCACATTCCAAACTAAGCATCAATTTTCTGTCAAGAACACTTCTAAGTTTTGATTGTTGACAAGATAAAGCTGGAACCACAAATTATGTGTCAGGGTTTGGAATCTGCTTTTAGATTGCATCATGGAAGGATGTATTTTGTCAGATGTCTGTGGTGGAAGGTCAATGCAAAGTGACCAAAATGATCACAGGGAATCTCAGCTATGGATTACTTCCCACATTGCTGCTTTCATCAGTGTTTCGGGGTATGAACATGAGTGTGTCTGTTTGTGCAAACATAGTGAGCAGAGCAAGTCAGGATTTGCTGGCGTCATTAGGGATTGCTATGTTTGTGTGTTTATATTACAGTTTGAAACGGTGAATGCGGATATACAAAGGAAACACTCTTAAACCCTATCTTGTCTCTTTGCTAAGCTGTCACCTAAAGATTAGCTTCCAAGCAGAGAGGTGTGTCTGTGCCATTGCCCACCATCCAATCCAGGGTGACTTGGCAATGAGAACCAGCCAACCACCACTCCCATATCCCTGCAGTCTGCCAACAGGACCTCACATGACTGGACCAACTGTCACCACACATGCTCCCCACTCTTTCTCAAATATGCCCATGTGTCAAAGAAAACAATTCATCTGTTTATCCTTATCATCTGAGAGGGAAAAGATGTTCCACTTCTCGTCACAATCTTTTGATCAGAATGTTCTGAGGGTCTGTTTTTTTTTTTTTTTTTTTTTTTTACAATGGAAGGCATTCTTTATGTTGAGATGGCCAAGTGGTTTAATCCAGTGCTTGCTGAGCTTCACACAGTTCCTTGAATGCAGGAGATGGTCATAGAACCTATTTCCTAAAAAATGTAAAAGAGTTTCCTCTTTGCTTAAAATTGACACAAAAAAAAACTCTGGATTTCTTTGAAAAGATTTCCCACAGGTGCACAAACATCATTGCCGTCTTTGTTTCAGCCCCGCGCTGACCCGACTGATGGCTTTGTGTTTTATGTTGACAGCACCTGGCCATTTTCAGCTTCATTTGTTTCTAAATACAGCAATCCTGCTCTGGATATTCACACTACATTAACCTTCCGAGCAACAGCAAACAGCCTGTTTGTTTTGGACATAAAGTAAAGAACGTCTTGGCTTCAGTCAGATCCCTACTGATGAAATATCGCCATTCAGGGCAAACCTGCTAAGCTTTTGTTCCAAGCTGCACGCATGCAGATCTTGTTTTGTTTTTTTTCTTTTGTTTTTTTTTTTCTTTTCTTTAATGCAACCACTCTTTATTTTAATATCTTGGTTGATGTACTGCTGGTTACCTTAATTATGGGGTATTGCAGTGCCTTGCAAAAGTGTTCCTTATTCCCTTTGAACCTAGTCACAATAGCCCAATTTACACTACCCTTTTGAATTGAAACTGAGATTGGTCTGAGCAAAGTAACTGAGATAACTGTTGATTGTAAATGGCACGCACAACCGGACCGGACCGCGCCAGACACAACGGAACCATTTTAACATGGTACTAGTTCATCAGAAGGGCTCGGTGTTGTTAATTTCTGGCATGGTCCTCTGATAACAAAGGGCGCATGAGCAGACTCTGTCAAAAAAAAGGAATCTCCTTACAGTCAGCCTCGGTAATCATAAAGCTTCTGACATTCATAAAAATACTAGCTTCCCTACCGTGCCACATGATTTTCACTGATGATTCTATTTAGCAGTGTGATGAACCTCAACTCCTGTTGTTGTTTCCTGTGTCTGTAAGCCCTGATTAGACTATCACTTGTCGTATCCACTTCCAAAAATCTGAATCTGTCAAGTAAATTTACCAAAGGCTGCCTCATTCGCCTGACTCTCCGCAGATTTCCTGAATGTTACGGACATCGCCGCGTTTGTTTGCTTGTTAACCTCTAGAGAGCAGCAGTACCATAGATCGTCAGTAGGAGGCGAAGAACCATGCTAGCGAGGTGTGTTAACTGATCTATGCTCAGCGGAGGGTAGTGTAAATGGGGCTAATGTCTCATGCTGCAGAAGTGGAGAGACATTGATTGGATGATGTTTTTTTCATATAGCCTGAGAAATGTGCACCTATTTTTCCTCCAAATCTTCCAGCAGTTAGTCTCTACCAGTAGTCTCTATCTTGGGAAAGAGATTTCAGACATTCTCCCATGTAAAATACTTCAGATCATGTCAGACTGGAACAAGAGCGTCTAAGGGTCAGTGTTCAATTCTTGTTACTTTATTGTAAACCACTACATCATAGATCTGGATTCTAGTTGCTAATCTTTGGAGCCTTCGAAAGGTTTTCATCCCAGTTGATGTTTAGCTCCAACCATCTCCTCATCAGTCCTGACCAAATCTGCGGTCCATTATGCTGAAAAGCATCCTCACAGCATGATGCTGCATCCACCCATCTCTCACCTGCCATGGTGCAGATATCCCAAAACACAATACCAAAGTTTAAAATAAGAATTATTTTTTTAGGGTTATTCTGACACCGCAAACATCATTTTACATGTAGTCAGAAACTTTAATTTTAGGCTTCTTCTATCAAGAACATCTGCTGTTTCTGTATGCCAAACAAAAGCTTTAGCTACACTGTAAATATGTTTTTTATGGCTTTATTTTAGACTTGGCCAGAGTTTTTGTGTGGCCGACTATCATCTGTTCTATTATTTCCTATTTCTACAGGGCGAGCAGCTTTACCATGGAGCTCTTGGATATTTCTCTAGTTAATGCTCTCCTTGTCTACTAAGATGCCAGGTCATGAATCAGAGAGTATGAATTTATTTCATATTTTTTCTGTTTTCAGATGATTGACAAAGTACACAAATGACAGTGGTAGAAATTTTGCAAAGCACTGTATGAAGTTAAATAAAAAAGTTAGATCGGGTAATGTCAATGTTGCACATTCAGGGAAGCTTGTAAAAACATGTCTTTAACATCTGTTTTTCTTTAGGGATTTATTCTATTACTGCATATGTTGTACCATTTTATTCACAGTTTTTTTTTGTTTGTTTTTTTGCAAGTGAGCTTTTAGATAAAACTAAATAAATAAAAAGCTCTGTCTCTCCGTATGTCTCTCTTTCAGGGTCTCCCTCTGGAAATGATTAGAGCTGTTGAGGCAGCCTGGAACCATTACTGATGTTCACTGATGAAGTCCCATTTGTTTGAAGTGCAAGCACTCTGTCTAAATGCTCACTGGGTGTGTGTGTGTGTGTGTGTGTGTGTGTGTGTGTGTGTGTGTGTGTGTGTGTGTGTGTCTTCCTTCCTCCCCTCCTTCTTCGTTCAACCTCACACCACCAAAAACCCATTGCAGGGAGGAACTGGAAATAAACGAGCGAGGAAAGCAGATCTCTTTGAAGTGTCAGCTTCGTAGTCCAAACTGTTGCCGGTCATCAACTATTCGTGTCATGAAATGCAATTCACATAAAAGTGACACATTTCTGCCATTTTTGCACAGCTCCTGGTGCTTTAAGGGAGATAACTCAACTGCTTTTTCCTGTCAGTATATTCAGAGAATGTCAGTCTGAGAGAAAAGGCTACAACTGCAGTGTTAAGTTCTTTTTTTTTTTTTGCAAAATGAAGGGTTTTTTTCTCCAGGATGAAATTTTCAGAATCTGGAGTGCATTTTCCGAAGTGATTTTGTTAGTCACAGCAACTTTTCACTAAACAAACTCTACATGTGTTTCAGGTTTTTGGGGGTGAAAACTCACGCTGCTTTTCAAGCAGGTCTATTACACTCACAAGCCAGCTGTGCTCTCTTGTTAAACTGCTCATACTTCTAATGCTTTTTATTTTCTAAAATGAACTGCTGTCATGGTTTTTTTTTTTTTTTTTTACATACATGTAAAATATTTCCAGCTTTTGATTTCTTAAACTAGTCTTATTTTATTTTTATTTTAAACTGGGTTTATTTAATTAAAATTCTACGTTTCTACATTTTTGCAATTTGCTTGCAAAAATAAAACAGAGTTTTGAAGTAAAAAGTAAACAAATGGTTTTCTGAAAGAAAATTGTCAGGGATTGTCACCAGAATGTGCTCAAGGGCTCAGTCTGTTTAAGCAGGAAGGGAAGTTTTGAGATTAAACTTTAACTTAAGAGAGAAATTACTTCTGCTATTATTTATAATAAGAGATATCAGGGGTTGCTTAGATCTTTGTGTAGGTTTAACAGTGGTTTATATGTGTGAGTTAAAGCATATGTATTGCGTGTTGTAAACATATCATAACATTAAATTTAAGCTGGCAGAGAACCTTTTGAAATGTTTGCAGCTGTTTAGACTTAGATTCATAAAACAAAAAATTGTCTGATAATAGGATATATATTTATTAATTAGATCTTACAATATGATATATATTTATTAATTATATATTTTATCCTTAGAATGGTTATTCCTTATGTCATGAAGGATTGCTATATAGAGGGTTTAGTTGATACTTATTTTAGCCTAAATGACCTAACAATGTTAGTCCTTCAGCATAATAAGAGATGACTAGTTATTAGAAAAACAAATTTTTTCAGCAGGATCACTGTATTCTGTTAAGCTATAGTTTTAGATGATTGTTAATTGATGCACATCAACTCAGTTTTTATTATTTTTATACCAGTTAAAACATTTGAAAATGACAGGAGCTTTAACTGGCAATCTAAAAGGGAACTTTATTTTCTTGATGATGTTAAGAGAAATATTTGGGCTGTAGATTGCATAAAAAATGCTTGGTTTAGAAAATGTTGGCAGCCTTATGGAAATCTTAGTGTAAAGAGTTAATTCTAAAGGTGTATGTTTGAAGATTGCTGTGGGAGTAGTGCAAGCATTGCTTAACATGCTAGCTGTATTTGCAAACATCAACTCTGTAATTGCTTTGTATTTGTGTTAAAATCCTGTTTTAAACCAACTTCACTCCATGAGTGGAATAGAACATATTCCTATATTTTGTCATATTACAGGCTATAATGTATACATGATTTAGAATTTTTCTTTAAAAAACAAACTTCCCCAAACAAATGAATGTTTTTTATTTGTATAGTATATTAGTATTTATATTAGTAGGATGTCAAGGAGGTCATCCACCTTTAAAGACTTTGAAAACATCGACACAGATAAAAAAAAAAAGAGCAGAATAAAGAAATAACAACCGTTTTTTTTTAGATAAGTGCAACATATGGTATATGTCCTTTTATCTGCTGTAGCTGCTGGTGCATGTCAAATAAGGTAGATAAAAAAGCCCACAATGCTGCTGAGCAGGAAGCAAATGATTCAGCTCCCAAGGGCATGGAGACTTGCAAAATAAACTTCAGCAGTCTATAACACATTCTCACACATTTCAAACTTGATTACTAGGGAAGACATATACAAACTCTATTAAGTTTAACATGTTTTTTTTCTAAATCATACTTTTAGATTTGACTAATTCTGTCATAAATTTGTTCCAGTTTGTTTTGCTAGTTATTTTAAAAATGATGAGGTACAAAAGTTGGTTGATTGTTAAATGTTGTTGCCTAAATAAGTATCATTAATGTTTTGCTTTATTATTATGAAAGACCGATTTTAATTTTATAAACAACTTAGAAATGCTGCAGAGCATTAAAACCTGTTAAATATTAATCAGGTCATTTCAGAAACATAGTTTCCTTATAATATGCTCATAATAAATTGTGATTTGTTTTTTCTCTTACAAAAAGGATGACTGCAGATTAGGCTAATTTAATACCATGCCACTGATTATTATGATACAGTTTAAAATTCGTGGAGGAAAAATTCTTCACTAAGCAATAAGAGCCTAGAAAGGGCCAGGGAGCAAGAAAGACAAAGATAAGTGGTAATTAAAGGAGACATAAGAATGCTCTTTCTAATGGATCATGCATTTTACCTAGCAGCGCATAATAGTGTACATTTATATTTAAATGGAGTTGCTCCAATTAGTGTGTGTGCGTGTGTGTGTTTAACCATGAAATGTGTGCATGGAAGGGGCCTGGCTGAGACCTTTTTTGTTATGTTTATAGCCAACAATGAGGTTGAACCCCTCTTGAGATCCTAAACAGAAAAGCAATAAAGGTGCTGATGGGGCAGGAAACAACCCACTGCTCTATTTCCTTTAGCATGCAAACTTTAAAGCACACATATCTATGTAAACGTAAACACACACCACAGATTGCTACCACTAAAGACGCAGCACACTTAATGTGTGACCACAAGGGACTCTGACTGTAAACGCATCCATAAAGTATACAATTATCCTGTAATTTGAGATCATAAAGAATGTTATCTGTAATTTGATAAATCTAAAATGTTCTGGCAGAATGTAAACATGTCTCTTCAAAGCAAGCTGAGACTGTACCCCAGCGTTATAAAGGGCTGGACTGGGATATTTTTTTTATGCCAGGAGTCAGTCATGTAACCAGTCCTCCCCTAGCCTCCCAATTCATCAAGTTTAAATTTGATTATAGGGCAGCTCAATTTTTATAAATACAGGTTTATAATTTTATTTTATTTTATATTTATTTTGATTCCTTACTAACTTCCAGGTAACATATTTAGGTGTTTTTTTTTTTCTTATTTGAGAAGGAAAGCATACATTTATAAAAATTAAATGCTGAAATTAAAAGAATAGGTAAAAAAAACTTAATTTCAGTTATTGTACGCTCCCCTTTTGGACAATCCTCACTACTTATGACTCAAAGGGGGACTCATGGTATAAGTCAAAAAAGGTTGGTAAACACTGATCTAGATGGACCTACTGTAATTTCTAAGGTTGGAATCTACAATAATTTTACAGCTGTAACAAATCTGTTACTGTTTTGCATTTGGCTCCGTGCTCCTCCAGCCAGTGCCTTTCTTTTTTGCTCCTCTGCCTCTCTGCGCGGCCGTCCCTCTTCCTTTTTCTACGTTTTAGGACAGAGTCCATTGTTTCTTGTCCTCACTTGCACTGCTCGCTAGCTGCACACACCGAAAGAGAGAAAGAGACGCAGGCCAGCAGGCCAATCCCAGGCCGGCGCTTCGGGAATACTCCCAGTTCCCCCTATGCCAGTCTGGGTATGGTGTAATGAGCTAGTAGGAAGTATACATCATACAGTAGCCTGCCGTCCCGTAGCACCTCTATGTCTCTGTATTTAGAAACTGACTTTTAGTCAGACTGGCCTCATGCCAAGGCTACATTCTCGCCATAGTGACACTGTATGTGTAGCACTGCAAATATTATAGTGAGCTGGGACAACAGCTTCTGAGTGCATTGGGTCCTTCCAGTGTAAAGCATGTGTATGACTGGGAAACTATCAAAGCCGCTATAAGTGAGCATAAAGGTATTTTAAACCATTTATTTTTCACCTTAAATGTAATGTACTTCGGAATTGAAATTAGCAGGTTAACCTGTGGTTTTCAAACACGGGTTGACCGGATACAATCGCCATTGGCTCTTTTCCCGCTGGCGAAAAAAGCTAGGTCTGACCCTCAAGGCTAGTGGTGAGAGAAGTTTTTATCATTGTTATGGTGTTCCTGATCATGCCCTGTGTCTTTTCCACTGAGAGTGTCCTGTTCCTGGTCTTGGCTCAGTGGAGGGAGCAAGCTTTAATGCACCTTAATTTTCCTGATATCCTGCCTTGTTCTACCTCTAATTATTGAGCTTTCCTGTTCCCATCTGAACACTAAACCTGCCTGCACTCTCTATGGAGTCCTGGAACCTTGGACCTGCCTGTTCCTGTTCTGATCGGAACCCCAGACTTGGTTACGGACTGCTGGATCTCTGCGCCTACCTGTTCTGCACTGTTTCCCTGACCTTGCTCAGATTCCTGCTTGTTCACTGGGGCTGCTGCATTGGTACACTCTGTTCAGTGCCCGCCGCATCTCGTTGGCAGTCTATAAGCTGGATCCTACCTCACTCTAAGGAGACTGACTTAACTGTTAATCCAGGTAAGTGACTCACATGGATAATCATCTTCTGTCAGATTATCATGGTCACTTACCTTTTTTTCTTTCTAACTAGAGTTGGCACTGATGGCCGGTGCTCCGCCTCCCCCCAAAGCCGCTGCAGATCCATAGCTCCTTGAATCTCATGTTTTTCAATAAGCACCTTTTAAGCAATCACTGTCTGTCTCATCTTGAATTCTGGGTCCTACCTTCTGAGCTTATTAAACTATTATCTGTCCGAACCCCTATCACCAGTGCTGTGCTATGTTTATCAAATGTAAACATACTTATTTCAGCTTGCTAGATCAGACATGACTGGCGCAACGTGTTGACGTCCGTATGTTGTGTTCAAGGGCATCATGTAAATTAACGTGTCGAACCGGGTCTGGTGATCCCGCATCATGCCGATCAGAGCTGAAGCGATTTTTAACGCAGATTGCTTGGCAAGTCATTTGACCCAGGTAGACACAGGTCAATGAGCTGTTCCCACTGCCACTAAAAGCCGATTGTTCCTGGGTTTTTTTTTTTTTTTTTTTTTCGGCCAGTAGGAATGGGGTATAGGTCTGTAAGAAAACAATGGCTTTTTTTACTTGGGAGACTGAAACAAAAAAACCTGTTAAAGTTTCAATAATGTGAGCTACCATGAGGCCACAGGCCTGAAGGACAAGGAGACTGTCATGATCTTGGCGCTGATGGTTTGGTTTTTTCCTTTGCTCCTTGCTCCCCTGTCTAATTGGTTCTGCGGCTGATTATCCGATCATTTCCACCTGGTTCCTCTACTATTTAGGTTGTGTGTTTGCCTCCCATTAGCGCCAGGTTATTCGTGTGTTTTTGTGAGATGTTCCCTAGCATTCTGTAGTCTGTCTGTTTTCCTGATTTTGACCAGTTTCTGCCCTGAGGATTTCGAGTTTTTGCCTTGCCCCTGTCTGCTCTGTTTGCCTTATCTGCTCTTGGATTCTACCGGCTTCTGAACCTGGAACTGTCTTCTGACTTCGGCCTTGGATTTCCCTTCCTTGACTCTGTTGCTGCTCAGCGTCGGCTGGCGCCCGCTCCGCTCGCTCTCTAGGAACTCTGGGGGCGTCGTCCGCCGCAACTGCGATCACACCTCCCTCCTGGATTCTGCTGTGTTCTCCGCGACCGGACTGAACTTTGAATCAGGTCAGTGACTAGCTCCAAGTCGTATTCAGCTCCACATCCAGTCACTGACCTGTATTCTCCCATCCCTGCAGAGATCCGCCCCGCAGCAGACGAGCAGCCCCGCGTACCTGTTTGTTTAATAAACGCTTTGAACTTTCCCACTGCCTGTCTCGCCTTAAATTCTGAGTCCAACATTCTGAGATCATTACAGAGACAGAATAACAGCAATTCCTTCTGCGTGGTAGGAGGCAATGCAGCTTGTATCCATACACCGTAATTAACTTGTACATACAACAAAGGCCTCTTCTCATTCAGTCTGTAGTGACTCTTTTATCCTTTCCTCAGAAGGATCAACAACAGGATTTATTCTGGACATTATTTGTAAAAGGGGTACATCATTAAATCAACCAACTAGCCTGTCACCAATGAGCATTATTTTTTAGTTTTAAAGGTACACTATGCAACCGGTGTTGATTTTCCAGCGAGGCTCCCCCCAGAGGGCGAAAGTAAAAGTGCACTGTCGTAAATATGCTCAGCTGTTCTCCTGGTTTCTCCGTCAAGCCAGGCGCGGTTGTTTTGAGCTTAGCAGACAGGCGAACGCAGCTGGTGCGACAGAAGCAGCGAGTTTACATGCAAAGTCAATGGTTGACGCGCGTCAAGGCGCAGCAGAAGGTCCCGCGGCAGCTGAAGCAGCACGTCGGGCGCGTGTGACGCGCCGCAAACGCGCTGCTGCTCGAGATGGAAAAATTTTATTTTTGCTGCTCGACGTGCCGCCTCAACCAATCAGAGAAGCTGATCTGGGAGCTGGCAGGGACACAGCGCTGATGATCAGAGCGCTATTATCACTCCTCTTAAACAGTTTATTGACGCCTAAATTAACTTAAAATGCAGAAATCTGCCGGCAGAATATGTTCGCTTTTATTATCCTGCTGCCTGCAGTTTGGATTATTTAGATGAAAAACACCTACCAGCTGCCGCCGTGAACCGCGAGGAGGCGACCCAGCCAGAGGCTGCTGATGAAGGGATTCCAACTGTCGGCGCACCGCTGCTATGTGGGGGTCTGAGCGACTCCGACAGAAAAAATATTGGAAGGCAGGATAATAATCTGGAGGAACTGACTGCACTGATGACGTTTTCAGGTTTAACTTTTAATCATCCAAAACGTTATGGAACACATTAATTAACTGAAAAATGTTGCATAGTGTGCCTTTAAGTGTCTTTGCCTTTGCATTAGAAAAAGCTGATGGAAACACAGCTACTAATGATGTTGCTCCTTGGTTCCTACAGTTTTACTTGGATTTCAGGTTTATGTTTGGTAATATATCCTTAACTCTGTCACATTGTTTTTGTTTTGTTGTTGTAATTCCTTCAGACATTGTCAGCGTTACTAATCTTTGTACCCCACCAGTTCCAGGAGAGCTGGATTAAGAATAATCCAGCGATTAATATTAAGATTAATCTCCTGCATGATCACAAATTCTGTCTTATTTTGCACTTGTGCCAGGCATTAACTCGACATATCATGTTTTTTTTTTCTATTACAAAGCCTTATAATCAGTACGTGTACAATATATCTAAAGGAGAACGAAGAAAAGATTTTATGTTTGCGTTTTCTACCTGGAAACAAACTCACTGAGCTGCTTTATTGCATCAGACCATAGCAGACTGGTATGTCATCAGTGTGCAGAAGCCATGAGCCTGTTAAGCTTCTAATGATAGCTTTTTCTTTTGCCACAGACTAAAATCATGACCTGCTGCATAAACCAACTTGGTGCAACCACTTAAACCTCATCTGTCCCTCCCCCACTGAGCTAAAAAAAAAAGTATCTCTGAATTTGTATGCAAATCCAAGGGAACCACAGGACCATCATGTATCCACACGCCATTTACTAGACATCAGTGGAACATGGGAAAATACCTGCCTGAAGTAAAGTTGATGCTTTCCAACCCATCCGTTTGTAGCTGTTTTATTCAAGTTTACACTTAACAGAAGTAAGGGCACATTTTAGTTAAACAAATTTATGAGTTATTTGATAGCCAAAGTTCAATAGTTTAAATACTAAATTAAATCCAGTGCCCTAAATAAACAAGTTTTTCCTTTGAGGTAACATATTCTAAACAAGCTGTTGAATATTGCTGTGCCAAGTTGATATACTTCATTTCAGTAAATGGATATGTGTCACAGACCGACATATAAAAGCACAACTTTGTGTCTGTTATACAAGGCCATGATAGATTCCATCATATCAAACTTTTATAAGTGAATCTGTTTTATTTGAGTGTAAATTCATTCATCTTCCAACTGTTTTTAATAAATATTACATTTGGGTCTACATTAAATACATAACCCCACCACAGAAAAAAACAAATAAACTAAAACAACTAAGTGATCGCTATTTAGACAACCTGAGGGACAGGGCAAGGTGTGCAGAAGAGCAGTTGTCAGGATGTAGCAGCTAGCTTAATTTAGCCATATTGAAGAATGCATAAGGAGCAAATGGATCTTGGTGATCATGGAACACACATAGATATTATGAGATAGAGGATTTTTCACCTGCTTAGTAAATGAAGGATGATGAGGAAGACTTTGTATAGCCCACTGGTTCAGAACCTTAAAAATGTGTGTTGCATGTTTCAGAGCATTGAGAGCATTACAAGTTTTTAGTGCAAGAAGAGGAAATCTTCTGCTGCTCTCAAAATGAAAATTCATGCTCTTGATTTTTGGCAGAAAAAATCCTCCATATAAAACCTGTTAAGTTCAAAACAAACAACTTTTTAAAGATGCTCATAGTCTGGATTCATGGAAATTTTATTCTAACTTCCTCCCACAGTAATTCCCCTGCACATATTTCCACCTCTTAAAAAATATATAAGTAAATAAAATTTGTTTTATTTGACAAGTTCAAGCACCTAGACAAAGAATTTCACTTCAGTTCTACTTTGCACATAATGAAGACATTTTCGATCTGAATATCAAAACATTATAAAACCTTTTTTTTTTAACTCCATTGTTCGGCGTGATCTATGCAATGTGTATCATGACCCTTAACTTACAGGGAGACCTACAATGGAATTGTCTGACCCAAGCATTTTAATGTTAAACTGGTTCAGGTGAATTTTGCAATCTGGGCTAAACACGAAAGCACTTTAAACCATGAACCTTTTTCATTTTAACACACTTGAAAAAATCTATTTTGTGTTGACGTCTTTCATAAAATACATTGAAGTTTGTAGATTTATTGTTTCAAAATACAAGGAAGTATAGATACTTTATCTAAGCTCTTTATTTAGCACCACTTCACTCCTACATAACACTGCCTATGTTTTGAGTTACATCAATACTGCTATTAAACGCTTTTCTGAGAGTGTGAACTCATAGTTTGCACAGGCCTACTGTTCTGTCTCTTGTTTCAAAAGGAGGAGGAGGATTTTGCACAAAATCTGTTTGCTAATGTGTGTTTGTTTTTTAATAATGACAGATATTGCATTTGGATCAAGTCCTTTTCATTTTCAGCATGTGTGGGATCAACATATTAAAAGGGTCCAAAGAAACTACCCATAATCCCTTTTCGGCATTAATAAAACAAACCAGAAACCCTACTGTTAACTCTCATGGCATTAATTTGTCTTCTTATTATGGAACTGTCAGCACTTTAGAAACTGATACCTGAAAGGCTCACAGGCTAATTTTGGCATCAAAAGGAAGGCATTGGATCAGATTTAGAAACAAACTCTGAGCATCTTGTATTGGTGCACTTGGCTCCAGATGTCTTTAACTGTTTGCCATTTTTCTTCCTTCAAAGACAAAAAAGCAAAGTTCAGCCAGTTGAGATGTCCAGAGATTACATTACCCTGCTCTGTCTCTGTGCATCATTCACACAAAGACATCAACACACACACACATATCCACAAAACACTGTGTGAAACTATGCAGATCGTCTGTGATCCCTGAAATGTGAACTAAGGATTTTAGGCCAGAGCAATAGCTTTGGAGAGGAAGGGAGCGGCATGACTGATGGCTGCGTTCAGATATTTGGGCAGTCGGTGTTACAGGTAGCCTTGGGACGTGGGCTGAGATCCCACCAATAAGAGGGTTAGAAGATGGGGGTTTGCATGAAGACTACAAGAGGGAAATGAGTAAAAGAATAAGCAGGTTTCAGAAACTGCAGACAAAACAGTGAAAGAAGAAGTGAGGAGTGGAGGGTAGGGTGACCAAAAAAGGAAGTGCTCTGCAGGGTAATTGCCAACTCAAACTATTGTAGTTGCATCACTTTTATATGTACTGTATAGATAACATAAGGTAATGGTAGCTGGCAAATCTTGAGCTAACATAAGACCCATACATTATCCTCTCAAACCGATCCGTGCCGAAATCAGACCGAGTTCGGATCAGTTAACCGTGGCGAAAATGCTTACGACCGTTTACACACCACGCTAGCACGGTTCCTAGCCTCCTAGAGTTGATCTACGGTGCTACTGCTCTCTAGAGGGAAACAATGAAATCGACATGGCCTAACGTTAAGAAAGTTTGGTTATAATTGTGATATTTCATTGTTTGCGGAGCATCAGGCAAAAAAGGCAGCCTGTCGGCTTTTGGGAAGTTGATACGACAAACACTAGTCTAATCAGGGCTTACAGATGCAGAAAACAATGATAAGAGTTGAGGTTCAACACACTGCTAGGCAGAATAATCACTGGAAATCATGTTGCACTATAGGGAAGCTAGTTTTTTTCTGAATGTCTGAAATTACATGATTACGGAGGCTGACTTGAAGGAGATGACACGGTCTGCTCATGCACTCTTTGTTATCTGACCCGCGCCGAGCCCTACTGATGAACTACTTTAGAATGGTTCGGTTCAATTTTGCTTGCCATTTACACTCAACAGTTATCTTAGTTGGCGGGCTAGGACTGATCTCAGCACTGTTTTAAATTGTAGTGTAAATGGGGCTGTATTCAGTAGAAGTGGGTTTTTCACACATCAGACAGAATCAGTCTTAGATGTATGCTTTCAGATTTCCTCAGTGATGCTACTGCGGCCGAAGAGAGGTAAGTCCATGGTTAACCTAAACAAAAAAAATTAGGGTTATAGTTAGAAAAATCACCTTAGTTAAAGAAAAATAAAAAAATGAAATCCAATAGGAATATTAAGAGCTGGGAGTTGAAAGGGTTCTATGCAAACATGAACAAAGAATAAATATTTCTTTTTCCAGAACCACAATTTCCTGTTTTCCCAGGCAATTAGACTGAAGTGTAAGCCTGAGGGAGTCATGGAAGGGTCATATTTCCTCCTGTTGTTTTAAAGGAGCATGAAGAAGAAGAACGCAAAGGGCCAAACTGCTTCAAGCTGAGATGAGATAAATAAAAACTATATACATAGTTGTAGGGTTTATCGAGGACCTTTCTTTTTGCTAAATCTTCTAGGTCACCTTTCCTCCTGCCCAGCCTGAAAGATTAATGCAAATATCTATGTAAATATCCAGGCTTTGCCTATAAGTACAAAGCCTGACATTAACATTACGTAAATATTAACAGGCATTAATTATCTGCAAAATCATCTGCATTGAAAGCTCAGAGTCAGTAGAAATTTAGGGTGGATCAGTTTTAAAAAATAGCATTACATCATTCAAAAAGGTGCAAACAGTAATTAAACTTGATTTATGTCATTGATTTATTTATCAGATTAATAAGGAGAGAAAAATATGTTTACCTAAAATAATGAAATGTTTTCTCTTTGTTTGTTTTTTTTATTTCTTTTTTTGTAAATACACCAGCTTGTATTTGGATTAACAAAAAGTTTTGTTTTTTCCAGAGTGCTGCTTTTGCCTTTCAGATGTGATTGAACAAAGTATCCTGTCTAAATTACAGTTTTTTTTCTTTACAGAGTTTTTTATGCCTTTTTTTTTTACTTGTTCTGTTATTCTTTATTTTCTAGAACTTGTAAAATCCTTTGAAGACTCAGATCAGATTTTTTAAATCAAAGATGTCACGTTACGCCTCTCAAGTGGCCATTTTTTTTTTACAAAAATAAATGTCAATAAACATAAAACCTTAAAATTAAAATCAGGTATACTGATTTGTTATTATTTAATCATAAATGCAATCTATTCCACTGCTTGGATTATTCATAAACCATCACCTCATTTTAATACTCCTTGAAGACACCAATTCAGTTTCATATAATGAAAGTTCCTGTAAACACACAGAGCAATATATCTGCTATTCAACACAGTTTACCAATGACAGGATTACTCAACCAGCAAACCAACCCAAAGAATGACTCACTGATCCCACATTCTTGGTGTTGTAAAATTCAGGCAGTGTCACTGGTCTTTTTAGCCGCTACAATAAGCCGTCAGAAACAGCAGCATGATCGTTTAAAGAGAAGACTTTAGTCAAGCCACCTTTTTGGGATGAATCTCAATGGGTGTTTTCTAATCTAGTTTACACAAATAACTCACAGATTTTGTCAGCTTTTTAATATCACCATTGTATGCCTTGATAAAAGGCCATTTGGGAGTCCTTAGAGGTTCCTTTATCTGATCTGTGTCTTATTGGAGTTTTTCCGCTGCCTCCATGTCTCACTTCACCCTTCTGTATCTATCTCATATCATGTGTCTCCCTCTGTTCTCGCTGTCTCACGAGTTTCTTATCACTAGGGCTGCCTCTTTAATTTCTTTTCTCACCATATTTCACCTCCTGATCAATTCCCTCTATTGAAGCCAAACAAAATATTTGATTCATGAGGCACTTTTTCTGCTCCTTTTTCATCATGTCTGCAAAGCTAAAAGAAGAATTGGAAGAAAAATAATTAAACTTAGAGAGTATTTTGAAAAAGCATGTCGAGCTGCAACCTTCACCTTCCTCTTCTCCTCTTCTTTCTGTCACTCTCACCTTCCTCCCCATCCTCGCCATCCTGGTGTGTATTACCTCTGGTGTGTGCTTCATCCTTGTGCATGCGTTTGTATTGTGTGTTTGCATGCGTCGGTGTGCAAGGAAAACCCCAAAAGTTGGCCTCATGACAACTGACCCCCTTCTCCCAGACTCCCCATAGTAGAAAGCATGGAGAACAGAGGACAGCGCTACACAGACAGAAAGACAAAAAGAGAGCTGCAGAAAGAGAGAGGGGAAGAAGGGCAAGGCCAGCTGTAAGCAACACAATACTGACGAGGGCTTGGCAGAGACTCAAAGCTGAAAACAGACAGCTTCAGCTCTTCCACCCCCTCCCAGCACTCACACATATGTTCCCCACCCCTCACTTACAAATTTAAAACGTTTGGTTCTATAGAGCATGGGGGTGAAGGGGAGAAAGACGCAGAGGGTAACAAGGCAGAGAATGGGACAGGGAAAGATTAGGAATAATATGGTTCTACATTGAGTTAATCCAAATGATTAGACCACATGAAATCCAAATCAGCCCTGATGTTTTTAGTTTTTCATCAAATGCCAAACACAGAAGACCAGAGGTACAGGTAGTAAGAACAAGCTTTTTTGAGTATATCCAATACATTGCAAAAACATTCATAACCCTTCAACTTGTGAACCTTACAGTATTTCAGGTTACTGCCACAAACTTCAATATATTGCAGTGGGATTATGTTGCATAGGCCGACACTTCTGGTCAAGATTTGTAAGAGGAAGGAAACTATGTGCCTGAACTATAAACGTAAATGTGCAAAAACAAGCGCTGGGGTCCAAA
The DNA here is from genome assembly GCF_000732505.1 of Cyprinodon variegatus. NCBI lineage: Eukaryota > Metazoa > Chordata > Actinopteri > Cyprinodontiformes > Cyprinodontidae > Cyprinodon > Cyprinodon variegatus. The sequence goes on from NW_015150649.1 coordinate 961,481, forward strand.
ACGAGTGCAAATGAGAGAAATTGGACTAGGCCTAAATCTCCCCTGAACACACCATCCCTATTGTAAAGCATTGTGGTAGCAGTGATATAGTGACCATCTTTCCATCCAACTGAAATGTAAATTTTACACAAACTTTAAAAGTAGAAAAATAAATAAAATGTGAATTTTCTGCGTTTCGCTTCGGTTTGAAGTGAAAGAACCGAGGGATGCAACTAATGATGTCATCCTACGTCGTCGTCCACATTACTTTGTCATGCATGGCTTAATAAACAGGAAGTAGAGGCTGCAATCCAGCACTGGCCAAAGATCAGTAATGGAGGAAAGATTTAATGAATGTGTTGCTATCAGTCAACTTATTCTAACATTAACATGTTAGCTGGTAATGGTGACGTTGCTTCCAGCCATTTTTACAAGCATAATACGACCACTTGGGAATATGGCAAAAGCAGAAATAGATGATCAGTCACATGACTGGTCCGCTGTTTCTGCTTTTGAATCAGCCGCTGCAGAGCTGATTAAAATAAAATGTTTTTACATCATCTATTATGAACATTGACACTGTTGACCAAAGCTGACAACTACCTCAAGTGTGCGTAAAAACTTTTTTGCCGATTTGAGGGAGTTTTTTTATTTTTATTTCAATGTCTCCATCAAGCTTTTCTGATGTAATACTTTAAAGTGATTCAGAAAATGCTGATGGAAACCCACAAAGTGTAGGGAGGGGCTGGGAAAACCTCTTAGTGGCTGCAAAACAATGGCCCGGGGTGTAGGTTCACCTTCACAGACAGTGACCCTAAACATGCAGCCAGAGCTCTAATGACATGGTTTGGATGTATACATGTGTCAGAATTTCCTAGTCAAAGTCCATATTTAAATCTAATACAAAATCTGTTTTAGGGCTTAAAGGTTTATTACCCACATACATTCTCCATCTAATCTGATTGAGCTTGATCAGTTTTGCAAAGATAAATCTTCCAACTTCAGACTTTCCAATTCAAATATCATACCTATGAAGGAATTACAGTTGTAATTGTTGGCATTGGTGTTATATGAAGTACTGACTTAAATAGCAAAGGCTTTTTTCAGATCTTTATTTGTAAAATGCGAAATGTTTCGTTGCTCATCAAGGCATTTATCTGCACTGCACCATCACTTAAACTTCCACGTAAATATGTTGAATGTGCTGATTTCAGTTTGACAAATGTGAAAAAGTTGAGCGATCCTATAAAATTTGTGCCAGACAAATCCCGGAGGATCAATGAATGAGCAGATACCCAGATACTCTAAGCAACCACATACAAACACTCATAAACACTTCCTGGAGTCCCAACAAACTCCAAGCAGCTCCAAAAAAAAAGCTTAATCAAACTACCATACTTTAATGGGTATTCTTGTTTATGGTATTCCACAATAAAAGCTGTGTGGACTTTACTTTATGTGTGGGTAATGCTTAACTTCAGTTTTACGCATTCACAGAGGCATGGAGCATATAAGAAATTAGATTCCTGGGATATTCCAAAGAGAAATTGAGCAGAGGAATTATATCACAATGTTTTCCCTTCCTGTTATTGGGCTACTGTTCCATTATAAGTTCAAAATTATCTGCTCTGATCCTGAATGTGGAGAAGATGAAGGAGATTATGATGGACTTCAAGAAGAACCGTCCTAACCCTGCTCCACTGCTCCTCAACAGCTCAGCTGTAGAGGTGGTCAGCAGCACCAAATCCCTGGGTGTGCACATCACAGACGACCTCACCTGGACTGTAAACACCACCTTATTGGTCAAAATTGCACTAAAGCGTTTGTACTTTCTGCGGATGATTAGGAAAGGGGATTCTGAAACAGCTTTTTCCCCACCGCCATCAGATAGCACCATGGTGCATTTTCTTGCACCATGTTTTTTTTTCTCCCACACTGTTTACATTTGATCACTGATGCACTTCAAGAAATAGAAATGTCATGAAAGCTGTAAAAAACGAAATTTCGTTTTGTATACACTCTGTGTATACAAAATGACAATAAAAGCTGTCTAAGTCTAAGTTAACATTGAATATGATGAACCTTTTTTAATCTGGGCTGTTGTACTTTAGCAGCATCGGTGTTTCCAAAAGTCATGAAATGTAAAGAGATGGAGACTCTTTCACCGTTTTTACATCTTCTCACATCACAATCAGAAACTTCCATCTATTCTATTGTCATGTTATGGAGCAAACCAGGAGAACCGTCATGGAGAGTGCATGATTATGATTTTCATTTTTTTTTCACAAGTAAGAGTTGTCTTCTGGGTCAATGCTTTGTAAAACTACATTCTGCTATAATTATGGCTGCAAGCCTTGTCAGTCAGAGTGATTGAGAGTCTGTAAACCTTTTTTTTTGTGTTGGCACAGAATTTCAATGGCATTTAGGTCCGGCTTAGTTTGATTTAACCCATCATTGTTCCTAAGTCCCAGTTTAAGTCTTATGCAGCAGGCCGTTTAAATGAATCTTTATTTTCCATCCATCCCATTACCTCTGATCAACTCTGCCATTATCGTTTGTCGTTTAACAGTATGGTAAAGAAACCATGTTGAATAGTGTAAATGAGCAGCCCTGCTTTTCCACCATATAGTTTTTAGCTCTTACCTCTTCTCCACTTTTATTCTAATTTGAGGAAGGCACTGTCTATCACACATTTGCTGTGCCCCCTTTATGGCTCATAAAAAACTATGTAGTAAGATTCTTCTTGCCCCTCCTCCATAAGTGGAAGTTGCAGACAGCACAGCTCATATTTATCCAGTCAATGGATTATTTTAACTGAGGTATGAATCTTTGCAGAGCTACCTCAGGATTTATGGCTATTCCTCTTATGAATGTTCTCCTTGCCCACCCTGTCAGCTCAGCTGGGCAGCCATGTCATGTGAGGACTGAACATTTCTCTCTGACCTATCTTTTGTATTTTTTTGTTGTTTTTTTGGTTGTTGTGACGCTCTTTGTTACCTCCACCAAGAAGGTAAGAGTTAAGTGTTTTATGCAAATTTGTGTGTTTGTCTCTCTAGGTACAGAATAACTTGAAAAGTTATGAACAGATTTTAATGAAGATTTTTACCAACGGTGTACAATAAGCCAAGGAATAATTAATTGAAGTTTGATGATAATCCACATCATAATCCAGATGCAGGATTCTTTTAAAGGATTTATTAACATTATTTCAACTATGACTTCTTTACTGTAATATTGGCATCTCACCCTATTTCTCCCAGTCAATTTTAGAAGAAACACATGAGAAATATTTGAGACAAAATAGGACCTAAAATGAGGCTGAGATGAGAAACTCAAATATGTCTCATGAGCTATTGAAGAGCAAGCTTTGAGTAGTAACATTTTCCTCTGGGTAACCATTATTTTAGACTTGTTGTAGTGGGTTTTATTTTGGGGTATCAAAATACTATGTAATATACTAATATGTAATATTTCTTTATGTTAAATTTTTCTTTCACTTCACAAGTGCAGTCCTTTGACACAAATAATCTCTTTAACTTACTCAGATTTTTGTTTGCTTTCACCTTTTCCAATAAAACAATATACACCGTTCAAACCGACAGGAGACAGACCCGCATTCCTCATTTACAGATGATAAACACTGACCACTGCCACCCCTACACCACACACAGCATGGCCTTTTAGCCACTTTGCAAAGCCCTGCTGATCACATCAACTGAGGAAAAGAAAGCTTAAAAAGGGCATGCAAGCTCCCCATCCATCCTTTTAGGCAAACATGAAATTGCTCTTTCCCTGGCAAAATGTTTTCCCCTCATTTTTCACCCGTTGAAATCCCTCCAGAGAACAGGTGAGATGCTGTGATCAATGGCATAAAGAGTTTATCTCAGTCCATTCCAATCAAATGAGAAGCTGCAGTGAAATACAGCAACACTGTTGATTTGTGAGGGGCTTTCAGTACAATAAGGAGTGGGCACTTACAATGCCAGCAGGACCCTAAAGATATGCAGTCTGATAAATTAAAAATGTCCTCTGCACTTATCTTTCACTACATATGATTAATTTTATATCTCATCTAAAAAAAAACAGGAGTCCAAACAGGTAAACGTAGACAAAACCAACATTAGTTATCCACTAATGCCTTCCTCACTCGCATAGAAGAATCATATCTAATATCACCTTTAAAAGTTGTTGCTGCAGCAAAGTGCTCTGTGTTAAGACCTCCAAAGATTAAAAGAGAAAAGCAAAAGGAAGTGATGCTGCATCACATCCTGATGGATTAGCTGTAATCATAGGCATGAGTGTTCCTATTTCATGTGGTTCTTTTGTGATCACTCTCTGTTGAAGCTGAAATTTAAATAGTAACAAGAAACAGGGGACTTCAAATGCAAATCAACATCTGCTGTTGACATTTATAAAACGAGGCACTTTGTTGAAGCATATTTCATTGTAAGTTAATTTACTGTGCAGATGAACTCTTTTGCATTTTAGCAAACAAATGGAGGGAATTTGAAAAATCCAATTTGCAACCATTTCAAATTAATATCTTTTTGTTTGTATGTTTTTATTCTATCACTTTAAAGAGACGAATTTAAAGGCTTGTTTGATTCTGTTTTATCTGGAAATGCTAAAAATGTTGTGATTTTTGGTGCTGATGACTTACTTGATTGCTCATTTCATTCACCTGTCAAGCTCTGCCCTTTTCCTCATCACTCATCAGATCCACCTGTTCCTGCTTTCTATTTAAGCTGCCAGATTATTCTTGAGCCTTTGTTGTTGAGAAACCACTAGCGTTTCTATAGTGTTCTGATTGTCTGATCCTGATCCCTTTCTGTATTTGGACCTCTGAACTTGCCTGTCTCTGTCTGCTTGCCCTGTCTTTGGACTCCTGTTTGATTCTTCTTTGGACTGAACCTGGATCCGCCTCTTGAATTCGCCCTGTGGATTGATCTGCCTTCCTTCATGAGCTCGGATCTGATCTCCTGTCAGTTCTGCAGTCTTCTAGGCTTCAGCATCTGGAACTCTCCCGCAGCGTCTGCAGCGTCTTGTCAGCCGATCAGCTGGAAGCATCCTCGTTCTCTTGACACGGACTAAACTCTAAAACCAGATGTTTCTGCCTCGGACACCCTTGCCGCTCCAGCCGTTGGTACTGCAGATGCGCAGATCCGCCTGTTTTTAAATAAATGCTTTAAGTATTCCACTGTCTGTCTCGCCTGAATTCTGGGTCCTCTGTTCTGAAACCTTACAGAAAATGTCTGTGTTCTGTGGATGAACCGATTCAATAAAACTGAACATTTTTGTTCATTTATAAAAAAGAAACTTTTGTATGAGTTTGTGGTCAAACCTAATCTTACAGCAAAACACAAGAGATACAAAAAGTTGTTTCTTTATGTTATTGCTTTCTAAATGTGCTGCAAAGAAAAAAAAGAAATGAATTTTAAGGAGCAGCGTGGATATTCTGATTATTCTTGCTCTTGTTGCACATATATTTAACTTATCTGCATTTTGTGGTACTTTATTCAACCTACATTAAAACCAACATTAATATACATCGTTATAAGGTCAAGTACTTTAATTTTGTTGTGGTAGTCTATACCATTATTAACTTGATAATAATGACTATTGCTTATGTTGAAGGGATTGTAAAATCTGTGCATTTTTTATTTTTTCACAACAATTAACTCTACAATGATTATTGCTTTTCTGAGAATGTATGTGTTACCCATGCAGACTGATCGGTCCCAATAAAAGGATATAGACAAATCTTTATAATCTTCCTTGGCCCAGAATAAAGAACTACATCAAGGAAGGATTCCACAATACTGCACATAACATGAACTAAGCTAAACGTGACAAAATAAACTTTGGAACAGGTCGACTACTTTTTTCCATTGTTATACAGGATTCCTTGATGTAGCACATGAAGGGGATACTTTGTCAGAAAACCTCGACATCCAGGTAAGAGTGAGTTATGGTTAGGTCTTTCAAATACACACATTTATTATGTGAATTATATTGTCTAAACATCTTATTGCATTCAAAGTTGTTCATCCCTGGATCTCATCTAAAATAGTTCTCCCTTTGTATAAGTTAAGGGCAAGATTTTCTGCCGGATTCTAGGATTAACGTAACTGCTGTTTGACAGTGTATTAATGCTAGATAGCTGTGGTGAAGTACCCCTGATTCAAACATGCAGTCTACTGCCTTTGAAGGTGAAGACCAAATTCTCTACACCACAGAGATACTGAATGGTAGGACAAAAAGTTATACAGATCTATAGAATATCAGATCTGTTGTTCACATCCAAAAAAGTACATCCCCAAATGAATACCTTATCATTCTAGAGCGGAGTTTTTCTTTCCGGATCTTTGTAGTATTCAAGGTTTTTGGTTTTAGAACAGGTTATATCAGTGAGGTCACTTAAAATTGTTGAGTTTAGGGTGAGCATAAAAAGAAGTCCTCATTAATACAGCACATAAAATACGCAGCACCATGGCAATGGGAGAAATTCATTTCTCCCCAGTGGATTTTAAAATATTGATAACATATGGAGATGATGAGAACATATTCAACACAAAATGCGAAACTGTTCCAGCTGCAAAGTAATGAGATTTAATGTGGCAGAGACGAGTCAATGTATGAGTGGGAATTGATAATTAAAGTTACTTCCTCACCATGAACTTATCTAATGAACAATGATGTGTCTGGAGGCATATGTGTTTAAAGCAGGCTCAAAAAGAACATTGCAGTAAATCATAATCATAATGGTATAAAAGTACCATTAACTGAGGTATGGTTGGTATGTTTTTTTAGCTGATGTTATGTTTAACATTTGCCAACTGAATTACACAACATTCATTGGCTGTATTTAGACAAATGCAAGGTCCTTGACTTAAAGGTATAGTGGAGGATTTTCTTTCTCTAGGTGATTCAACAAAATAAGTGGTCTTCCTAATCGTCAATCATTCTCGTGATATGTTTAGGTAAGGCCGTCCTACGTGCTCATCCCATTTTGAGTTACTGGTGCTGAGTCTGACATAGTGGAAACATTTCAAATCGTCTTTTGGAAAGTACGCTTGTATG
>NW_015150649.1:975110-995701 GCF_000732505.1 Cyprinodon variegatus
CAAACTTTTGGTGTCGATCATTCGATTTCATCCTGGACACTACAGAAAATGGGCTTAAAGTGTAAAAAACCGAACTTCTCCTTTAAAAGCCTTCTTCATGTTCCATATTCCCCTTTCGTCACCAGGAAATTGCCTCTGGGCTCATAGGTATAAGCTTTCACGAGCAACAAAACAGGTGGAATGGACATCATGCCCTCATGATCCTCCCTTGAACTCACCTAAGTTAAAGATATGATCCACACTCTCAAAGAGAGGACTCGGTTTTGTAATATGCAGGAAGGTTTAGTTTGAGCTTTAACTGTTGGGGTCCTGGAATAAGAAGTCAAGGATGTTTGATTAGCCAGACTAAATTTACCCAGAGGAAAACATACAAATTAGTCTGCTTGGAGGATTCTGACAAGCTTTCCTTGAAATGAAAGGCCACGACAATTAGCGTGAACCTCCCGTCCCAGCTCAGCCGTCTGCAGCACTGAACTGAACTGGTATGCATTAAAGCTGGCTTTTTTCTCTGTGTAACAATGCCTTTCGCCCCCAAACCCCCCCCCCCTCAGTCACTCACAATGTTTGGGTTTTAGTTTTTTGGCTTTTGTCTTTTTTTTTTGTCTCTTATATTTCCTTCCCAAGAAAACTGTCACACCTGTTAGGTTAGCAGGTTTCTTTCAGTCTGCAAGAGAGAAGGAAAAAAAAAAAACTGTGAAAACAGAAAATATTTGAAACACATTAATATGACCTGATTTCAAAAACACTAAATAAGCATAATTAGCTGATTTTCTCACCTAATTCCAGTGTTTTCAATGTGTTTGTATTTCTATTCATGGGGACTTTTTTTTTCTCTGTCTAAATCAGGCAACAAAACAAGTCAACGCCATTGTCGGGTGCATTAAATATTCAGTTATTCTGTTTTTTTCTTCCTCACAGAATGCCTCAGTGTCTACATTTGAATATCGACCAGGACTGTCACATAGCTTTCAGGTGAGCGCAGAAGCAGAAATATACAACCCAATAACAGCGCCTGAAAGCTGCTGCATTTTTTTCCTTTTTTGTTTTTCAAATGCAAAAAGGCTCATTTTATACTGTTAACTCCCGTATTGTATCATCTCACGTCAACGGAATTGTATTGCTTTTATTAATCTATTCCACTTGACAGTTATTTGGTCCAAATTGGATTTGCTGCTGTTGGTTTTTATCGTGTCCGTAGTGGGGATGATTTTTATGCATTTCATACCTTCCTGAATCCATAATGAATTTATGCCACCTTCGTGCATGTATTGCTTCAGCATAGGGACTTCTATATTCTCTCCACATGTTGAAGAGATTAGACAAAAGCAGCTTTTATTGTATTTTATACTCAATTAGCTTTAGGTGATCATTAACATTGATCAGTTTTTCCTGAACTTTTCTCCACTCTCTTACCTCCATCATGTAAAACATCACTTAGATGCACATCCCTCCTCCAATTAGACATATGAAATTCTCCCTGCCATATCAATTGGTGACTGTTACACCCATTAATTTGCCATAATTATTTCATTTCAGATGGATGTGACTGTGCCATAGCAGATGGAGTGTGCACTGAAGCTCGGTTCCCTCTGCACATAAAGAGGAGTCATTTTAATTGGAGCCTTTTCAGCGCTAATTGTTCTCTCTGTTGTAAATCAGTGTCTGTTAGTCTCCCCAGGTCTTTGTTGGCAAATTGTCTTGGCAGTTTTCTGGTTTCATCTTGGATTGAGTTTCACCAACTGTAACTGTGTGATTGACTGCAACGGGTGTGATGTGCAATCAGGGAATCTGAGGAATATTCTTAAGGCAACTATGGTATTTTAGCTACAGTTTCAGAAGCTAGCCGGATGTGGTCACTAATAGGTATAGAATCTGAATGGACTGAAAAACATGACATTTTAAATAAGCTTAAGAAACTCGAAAGTTTCAAAGGCAGAAAGATTATGAATAGAGCTGTTGTTGGGAAAAAAATGTAAAGATAAAACACATTTTAGCTTCACATCACCAGCCCGACCCCTTGGTCTTCCTCTGCTCAGCTTTATGTGTGGTGCCATCATGCTACAACAATGCTTTATAAAAGCCATAAACTACTATTAAATTCAGTCCCAGTACCATCAGTAGTATTGTGGTAAAGCTTTAGAAAAATACATAAAGAAAAACTGAATGTACTAAGTACACGAGTGAATAGTAGTTTGTTATTGGCTACTGTAATACACTTTATGTTACATAAAAAAAGCATTCTTAGATCAAATGTAATAAATTGAGAGGAGCAATACCCAATTCATGCTTTTCAAGTTCTACAACTTTAAGCCATAGAAAGCTTTTAATTCTCTTTTCAAGCCACCAGCCAATAAAACAGCACCTGCCTTTAAATGTCCATCAGTAGCCTATTAACTTATGTCTGGGAGAACAGACCCTTTAAACTGACCAGAATGTCAGTTGCTGAAAGCCTCTCTTCTACCAGTCCTGTTGACGTATTGAGATTAATGGACTGTGGTCTGTATTGTCTTGCTGACACGCCCGCATTCAGTTTCATTGGTCTTAGTGGCAGGTTATTGGTTAAGAGATGCAAATAAGCCTGCACAGTTAGAGATGGGGATGGGAGTATTTCCTTTTTTTTTATTATTACCCCCTCTGCAGAAATGCTGTCGTTATTTTTGTAGAATATTTGTTGATGGAAGTAAAGACTCTACAAGTCCTAAAGGTGTTGCTTTAAAGCGACACAAATTCTTGGTCGCCTACATGAGTGATTATTGACCTGTGACCCTCCCTAAAGGGCAGTGGGTGAGGTTTTTCTGGGTTTGGGATTAGGTTTTAGGGGTTGGATGTCCGCTGGGCAGAAGGCAGGAAGTGTAAGTTAATATGTTCAGATCTGAAGGAACTGCTTTTCATGCATGACCACAGTAAAGGTTCTACACTTTGTGCACACTCTTGGATCATTTAAACTGGAATAATCCCTTTAAACTAAGTTTCTGATCCTGAAAATCACTTACAAAATACCCTGCAGTACAGCTGTTCATCATTCACAGAAGTCCTGAACTTTTCCAAAAATACATAGTCCAGCCGTTTAAGACCACATACATGCGTCTGGGAATGTAAAAGACTTCTCAGCTTTAATGCATTACAGACGAGTGTTTTTGGGGACTTCCAGCTGGTGGGTTGGTGTATCTGTTACCATGATATCTCAAACCAGTGAAATGTAATAGATTTTCTTTCCCAGCGGAATATTGAGTGAGACTCAACAGATTAGGACTTGTTGAGTGATGGCAGTTTAAGCTGTAGTGCTATTACACACCCAGCATCACCGGATAAGTGTTTCAAAACAACACCGGAGAAGGGGAAGACAGGAAAAAATGATGACAGATGTAGTTATAACAGTGAGCTTGTCCACTTATCTTTGAGTCGAGTTCATATTTCATTGAGGATTGGTAATATTAGCAAGACCACCACTTCACAAGCAAATCTGTTTGTTTGATTTAAATGTTTGTTTCCTCCAAAATACAGCCTCAATGTCTAAATTCAATCATTTGAATTTAAATGAGCTTTTAAGGACCATCTATCAAAATAAATCTCCTGGAACAAGTTACTTTGGTTGGGGAAAATGTAAGTATTCCTCAGTCTATAAGTTTGGATTTGCTTAAAAAAAGACATTTGGGTTTATATGTTAGACTTTAACCCTCCTCCACCCCAAACAAAAAAAGAAAAGGACCAGCAGATTCCTGCCTTACCCCCTACAGTGAGCCAACTTCCGTTTCAGGGCTTGTATTCCTCAGACTTGCTCATCCTGTTTCTAACATTTAACTCTGCTGTTTTGTTTCTGTTGGTCTACCTATATTTACCATTACAACCATGAGATTTTCTCTAGCCTGCATCCAAACAGAACATTGTTTTTATTACCAGAGCTGTATCCTCCGTACATTATTTTTACAGAAAACAGAAGTTTACTGATCATGTCACGCATGGAAACCATTTGTAAATTATTCCAAATCTATTGTAGAGTTTATATGGCAACTGAAGGGACACTTATCTCCAGGTGGTTAAAAAAAACACAAGTAAGAGACATTCACCTGCTAAAAATAAACAATTCTTAATAAAAAGATTTTTTTCACTCTTCTGTCTTAGGTGTAAACATTTTATGAAATATTACCCCCAGAAAATGAAATAAAAACAATGAGGAAAAAAAGCAGTGACAGAAGAAAAACAATAATGACTTCATGTTTAAAAACTCTAACTGAAGCATCAATGTTGATATTTTCTATAATGTCTAACTAGACAAAAACTCTCTTCCGGTTTGAAGTGGAAAAAATCAGATCACAGCTGCAGTTAAAAAAAAAACTTTTCACTTTGCTAATACAAAGAGAAAGAAAACTGTCATTTTGTGGCTAGGTATGTCTGAAGAGAAAGGTCACTGGTTTATGAAGATTTTTGTATTAAGAGAAGAGATAAAAACTAACAGAAACTTCCCCTATAAATTCCATGCTAACAGCAGAAATCTGTGGTCACCACATTTCTTTAGCTGTCAGTTTTAGACATGGCATTAAGGGAGTTTTTTTTTTTTTTTTTCTTAATCTCTGAGTTATAGAAGAAGATGTTTCTGGAAAGGCAGGTAAGAAATATGCAAGCCCCGTTTGTATAAGACCATCCCTGTTCTTTCTCCTGAAACTGGCCTCTTGCTATTGTAAGAGTTTACCTTTTGCAACTCTTGGCAATTTTCTACTTTTGAGAGCAGGGGGGTTACAATGAATGGGTGAACTTGAAGCTAACTGGATTCATTAACACTAAAAGGTGAAAAACTGAAGATTTTTAATGTTTTATAAACCAAAAGCTTTTCCAACATCTCATTGTTTTTCGATGAAAGCTTCTTCTCTTCACCTGTTTACTCCTATGGATCTAACACACACTTTCTGAAAGATCATTTTTGCCACATATGTGCTCTATATAATTTTCCAGGTTGCAAACAAGAAATCTCCCATCTTGTCTGTTGATTAGTTACTTTTCTATCAGAAAAACAGTCCGTACCTTCTTTGAAATATATAATATCATTAAGGTCCATTCCAAAATAATCAGTTTCATAACTATTATATAACATTTATAACTTCAATTTGAGAGGCTCATGTGATGAAATGTCAAAACACTTAACTCTGAATTTCCATATTTTAGCACAGTATCTGTGATGCTCAGGAGCTTCTCTCCCTAGTTTTGCAGCTGAAAGCTCTGATAAATCTCTTCCTAAACAATTTGGAGCACAAGCACCATCTTGAGAAGCTACCTTGTGTGTTTTGGCCTCATCAAGGAGCAGCTAACGCCAAGACCTATAGATGAGAGGCCCTTGTACAGGTGCCATGCCAATGCCCTAAATGGTTAAGTGCCCCAAGTGCCATTCTGCCTGGCATTTGGACAGCTGGCTCAGTGAGGTGGTCCCCATGAATCACATTAGTGTCTGCAAGGAACGGGACCTTCCATTCAAATTAGTGCTTTCACTACGACGGCACAGACAGGGAAATTCTTGTTAAATGATCCTGATAAATCAATGATCTGTCAAAACTGGGTATTGTTGAAACATAAAAGAAATTTAATAGGTTGCAAGCCATGGTGATAATTTTAATTGGACTATTTCAGCATGGACTGAAATCATAAATACGAAACATATGAAAGTCAATCTGAGGAAATTGGTGGGCTTGTTGGATAAATGCTGGGAGGCATGTCTCTCAGTTTATGAAATAGTTTTTTTCAATATCCGTTGTCACACAACATGAAGGTTGAAACGCAAAACTAATAACTCTTTGTCCGCTTTGAGTTACAAGTGAATTTGATATTTCCCAACATCTTCACTTTAAATTTCAGGATGGGAAAATCATTTTCGTAAGAATAAATATGTCCTCATGATACAATGAAATATTTGGCCCTGTTTATAGTGTTTTCATTGTCAACAAAATGTAATTTAATGTCTTACATTTAAAACTTCTTCTTGAAAGAATAAATAAAAAATATATCCTCACACTGCACCCTTCACATCTATTGCCAAGCATATAATTTGGGGAAAAGTACAGCTTTTCATTTCAATTCATATATCTGTTGCAAAAATAACACATTAAAATATAATATTATTTACAAAATATCTTTCGGGTTCCACATTCAGCAGTATCTAGACTTAAACATTGACTAAACTTTATTAATCCCTTGGGATTACTCCTTCAGGGAAATTCTGGTTCCAGTAGCCTATATAGAGTAAAAAAGCAAGATGCCATTAAAGATAAAAATACAACAGACAATATAAAAAGAGTGTATATTGTATGAAAAAGCATTAAAAAAAGTTGTCTTGGAAAATGTTTCTTTAACGATTCCTTTAGATATAAAAATATCTGCACAGTAGAGAGCTAAAAAAAGACTACGCAGTAGTTGATTTGGAGTATTGCATTTGTGCTGTAGAAATGTAGTGACCTTATAAATAAGTTTAAAAACAAACATTTGACAGGCTACACAGTAGTTGGCATGTGTAATTGTGCAGTGATCCTACAATCCTTTCAAAATAAAAGTAAATCCAAAGCATTGTAGATGACAAAAATCTAGAACGTTTGTCATTTTGAGAGACAGCAATTTATACTCTGATCACTTGAAGTATAATAATTAATTGTTAGAACTAGATTTTGTCCTGCTTAAGCGAGTACTTGATGGATGAGGACACCGCTCATCAGATGGGCCTCTGGTCACCTCTTTTGGTGAAATTTTCTCAGTTTTTAAAACTTTGGCTGAAGTGGTTCTTCTAATTCCAGTCCCTAGTTTGGTAGCAGAGTGTGGATACAGCCTCCAGAACAAGAGAGCAATGAAAAGTCGTCTGTCTGTGGCATGGTACAAAACCGTGTAGCATTAGCTTTTGCAAGAATCCAACTAAAGTTATCAATTTATGCACAAATGGGTACGCAATTTAGGTCGATACGGAGCAGGAAGAGGCCATGAAACTATACATTAGTGCAATCATTCATTTTCAATTATTTATGTGTTTCTGTTGTTATTAAGACCACAGTCACAGTTTTCTGTCATTACGGTAAAATGTCACACATATTGGCAATTAATAATAATTTGAATGAATCAAAGTAGAGAGAAAATCCTCCGCAATACCTTTAAATCAAGGCCAAAGAGTCACTCGTTTAGAGCGGCCTTTGAATAGTAGTCTGGAAACAAATCCAGGTTAAAAGCTGCTATAAACAACATTACTTATCACACATTGAACATCTCAAATTGATTATCATATGTATCTGGTCGATGATTTTTATGATTATGTGTTATGATTTGGATGTTTTAATGATTTTACTGCACTTTTTTTCTGATGTTTTTATGATGTAAAACTCTCTGAATTGCTTTGCCACTGAAATATGCTATAAAACTCATTTTAGTTGCTTACTACTTTAGACGAGTTGGCAAGAAGTTATCAATGGTAATATATTTACTAGTGAGTTTTGAGTTAAATGATGGAACAAAATGGCATCGTATAGCTGCATGCTTCAAATGTATTACAAATGTATTTTAAATTATTTAAAATTATTTTGAGTGACAACAACTTAAGATGAAGAATAGCTCTACACTGCACTCTTGCACTGCGTGTAAGAGCTATGGATGAACCTGAGTCAATCTGTGGAGCTCAAAAACATAAACTTTGTTATAGAAAATATCTTCTCTTAAAGTTATTTAAACAATAGCTCACAACGTCCTGTTTACCTGGGGTATATGATCTAAAAATGCATCCTAACTCTTGAAGAATTAGGGTGAATCCTAACCCACTCAGTAAGGAGTCACCCTCAAGGACCGGTGAAAGTTTAGGGCTGGTAGGGCTGTGATCCTACATACTTTTGATCATTAAATATGCAAATCAGAATAAAAAAAAATATATAGTTAAATGATTAGATTCCTTTTTTTGAGCTACAGTGTATTGTAGCAGAGAGAAATAACTGTCATATAATGATGAAAAAAGAGCAATCCCACACAAAAGCCAACTGGGGCTGCAACTTTGTTAGCATTAAAGTGTTACTGACAATAAAGCACAGTAAAATCACGGATTTTTTCAACACAATGTCAGTGAAAGTTAAGGGACCTGCAGCTGTTGTCTCCTCACCTGATCTCCTGGGAAAGCTTCAGAATCTGCTGCTCCTTCTAGCTCCTGTGACGCTGTACCAGACACCGACTGCCCTGGATATATCGATATATTTAAGATTAATAATGACCCACAGAATACATAATAATTTGCGCTCATGCACATGGGGATATGTTGACCAGATCAGATGGTTTGAGGAAAACCACGGACTTCATTCAGCTTTAGGACAGATATATTTAGAGCAGGGATGAGTTGGACATTTTTATTTAAGCTGTTCTTATTCCGTTAATAACCTGAACATGTTGTGAATGTGAGTCCATTACATTCTGGTGGTAGCTTGTGTCATGTTACAATTATCAGTTGCGTGATCAGGGGAATGCTAGAGCTTTATACGTGTGGGGGAGGGGGTACAGGATGGTGGCATGGGGAGTAAAGCCTAACTTACGTTCTGGGGTCCATGTCTACCTTTACCTTCCCATGTCTACATTTACATGAGTTATTTAAATGGCGGGGCTAGTTTACCCGTGGCAAACAAGACTGAATCAAGAGATAATTCAATTTTACCATCACCCACGATGAGAGGGATGCTGAGTAAGTAAAAATATTTAGAAAACTGCAGTATTTGTTTTTTATTGTTAGATTATGCAACTGTTAAAGTTTTGTTTTATATGGGTGCACAGGGATGCCAATGGTTGATTGTACTAAAGAATTGATGCCAAGAACAGGATTTAGCACAAAATCATCACCCTGAATGAATTCATACATTTAATTAAATCATTGCTTACATTGATTTATCTTGTCGCTGTAAAAGTGGCTTCATTCAAGGTGCTGGTTGTTTATGTTTTGGGATTTTTTTCTACATGGCAGAACAGTTTGAAGTCAACTGGAGGAGAAGTCGTTCTGTCTGAGACAGGGCTCACAGATGGCTAGTCATGCATCATTAGGTCTAGGAAGACAAGGCTCTCAGATAAACCCTGCAGTCCACTCCGGCCAACAGCTGGACCTGTGTGTGTGTGTGTGTGTGTGTGTGTGTGTGTGTGTGTGTGTGTGTGTGTGTGTGTGTGTGTGTGTGTGTGTGTGTGTCTGTTGTTTTAGTGTGTTTAATCCACAGGTGCACAGATCTGTTCCTGATGGAAAAGAGAGCATTACCCCCAGGCCACGGAGGCAGAGAGGAAAGCAGAGAAAGAGGGCAGGGCCTAGCTGTTTCAAATGCAAATGCCTCCTGTGTTCCTCACAAAAACTTTCTCCAGTGGCACAGCTTGTAAAATGTTGCACCCCACGGCTTCAATCAAAAGATATACCCACCAACCAGGGGCCACAGAACCACATGGGTCCCTGTAGCCACTCAGCCATGTCATGAAGAAAAGTCATTCTGCTTCCAGCAGGTACTCAAAGGATTACTGCTTTGAAAGTTTATATATTATCTTATTTAATTTGGGCTATAAATGTGATATAATGTTATTGATCTGGAATACATTTGTTGTGTGTTTTTTGGTCAGTTAAGGACACTATATCTAAAAAATAATAAAATTTATGATTTTTTTATTGTCTTACCCACAAGAGAGAAAAGAGCAAAAAAAGACTTTGCATAATCTGGAAAGGAACAGTTTTCTTTGAGATGATGCAGTTAAGTATGATTTTATTTAATTTGTCATATCTGAAATAAAAAACAGAAATGGGAGTTTGATATGGAAGACAAAAACCATTTCAATCAGTTTTACGGTGCTGCTTTCGGCAAAAAAATATTGTTAGATAATACTCTTTTAAGCTTCTGCTCAGAAAATAATTTTGCAAAATGTAGGATGTTGACTTCTGGCTTGAGCATCTGCTGATTGCCAGATTTCTTGCTTTTTTTAAACTCAACACAGAAGCTTGTGACACACAAACTGCAGGGAGATATAATCATAGGCATGATAACAGAGATATTCACTAATGAAGCCATATCTCTGCCTGCTTGCACATGTGCAAACATCCATCTACAGAAGAGCTGATAAAAAACATGTTCTTTGGTTTTAAAGCTGTTAAATGTGAAGCATGGTTCAAATAAAAATGTTCACCTTGTTTCTTTCAGAACTTCATATTCTAATTGATTTAAAACAATAAACGTTCGAATCAGCCAATAGAACAGGTTAAAACAACCCACAAACATGATATTTTTTTTCATTATTTATAAGTAAAATGCATAAAATGTAGGAATGTTACCACACCTCATAATTCAACACCATTTATAAGCCCCATCACAACTCCTCCACCTCTGTGCTTTACTGTTTAAATCAAACCTGCTTTGCTTTCATTTTGCTTTTAGCACCTGCTTAGATTAGCTTATTCTAGAAATGTTGTAATTTTGGATAATATGTTTAAATATTTTAGCATCTCTGTAATCCTCATACCAACCTGGGACTTAAAGACTTTAACTCTCAAACAGTGGTTCTGATCCTATTTTGGATGTCTTTTTTTTTTCTTTTTCTTTGAAATTGATTTAATTGAATCTTTTGAAATTGATTTAAATAATTAGGAACAGATAAGATCCGCAACAAAAATAATTATTCACAAAATAGCCAAACAAATGTAATTATATTGCCACTGCTTTGAACTCATTAGAGGTAACATTTTCCTAATACTTGGTGTGTCATAAATCTGCTTTCTTACCCAGATTAGATGTGACATAGTGAACTGAAGTGGCAGAGTATTTATTAATCATAAATTTTAACTTACAAAACACTTTCTTTGTTTTTTCTAAATTGATTAATTACTTTTTCTGTAATTTCAACCTAAAACAGATATAATAAATAATTAAATTATTTAAAACAATATAGCATTGATGTAACACTTTTAATGATCAAAATGCACTGCAGTGAGGTTGGCATAACAAACAATGACTAAAAAGTAAATCAAAATTTGCCTTCTTTTAAAAACATTATAAAAATATTTCTTTTAGAGGGAACACAACATTGTATTTCCTTTATTTACTCAATCGTTTGCAATGTCTGTCCTTTCATAAGGATAATAAAGAGCTTTTATGAAAACAATTTGAATACAGTTTTTTTTAAAGACACATATTTTTAGAAGAAAAACCATTGAAGTTAAGGCAAATATGCCTTAACTTTGTGACATAGTCTCTTAAAACGGAAAACTTAAAAAAGCATGATTTACAGAGATGAAAAAATGCCGAAGCATCCTAGTAAATGATGTAACCCTAGGTTATTGCTGACTTTGTATGCATATTTTTCACATTTAACTTAAAAAAAATTGTGAAAACTGTTTTCTTTTTTATCCACCATTATTGATAAACCTAAGAGAAGAGTGAATTGTTTGGAGGAGGCAGGAGTCCTGGAGGTCTGAATCTGTGAGTAACACACGGAGGAGGTGGCATTTCAGTCTGCAACAAATGAAGAGGGGAGCAAATCTGCCATCTCGCTGCAGAGCAAAGGGCCTCATTATGTGAAGAGTGGTTTTAATATAGCTCGCAGCTCAGTCACTGAGGCGCTTTAATCGTAGGGCTCTTCAAGGCTGTTCTTGGAGGACCTATGTGTCTGCATTACATATTCATTTTCTGCTATTTAGCCAGAAAAGGCAGACAAACAACTCATTGCTGCTTATACCTGCATAGTCAATGGACGCCTGCAGCAAATGATTGTGTGGTGTTACATTAATAAAAATGACCTGTATTTAATCAAGAGTGGCCAAGATCTTGATCACACCAATTAAACACCTGCAGCAGCAGTCAAACATATTAGATGTTTGTCTGACAACTGATGTCAGCTGTTTTTGACCTTTACGGTGCGTCTCGCTTTAATGAGGAACTAATTAATGCAGCTATTAGGATCATAGAGCTGGCAGTTATTTGCCACTCAAATACAGATGGCAGCACGGCAGGTAAAGTCTGGAGTCAGCATGGAATGCAAAAAGTCATCTCATAAAAAGACAGAAAAGGTCTCAAAAAAACTATTTCAGTCTAGCTGAGAGTTTTTTAAAACTAGGTATTACATAAGATTGTGCTCCAAAAAAAGCCTTAAAAGACTTAAAGAAACAGACATAACCTGTTCTGTTAATGGGTCATTGCCATGGTTAAAATTGCCAGAGTACTAAATTGCCTTTTAAAGCTCCAACATGTGTCTGATAATCAAGTTTGTAAAAAGGTAAAACATTTTAGATAAGGATTTTGATTGCTAGACATGCTAATCATTGTGGCTGTAGTTTTAACTGATGGAAGCAGTATTGCCTTAAATATTTTTTACTACTTTGCTTAAATGTAGTTTTCTAAATGATTTACTACCTGAGAGACAGACTTTTGTAATCTTTTATGGCTGCCTCACTAACATTTAGAGTTTTCATGAAAATCATTAAAACTAATAAATAATAAAAGCCACAGCTGTGCAGAACTAATTATGTCCCTACCATCAAATTATTTTATTTTTCCTTCAGCATCAGGTTCTTCAGATATTCATGGGTTGTGATTTTCTTTTTTTAAATCTTTTAGGACTTACTGACCTCCGCCTGGATAAGCAGAGGTATCCTTCCACACAAACATTGAATCAAACATTGACATTTTTTCTCTTACGCATGACCAGAAAAGTCTATGCAGAGGAGTCCCCCTCCCAGCCATGCCAATTGAAAACAGAATAAGTTTTGTTCTCCTTCAAATCATTAGCAGATAAAGCCCCTCTTTCTTGCCCTTTAATCAAACAGGCCACGGCTTGACATGGCTGGTTAGCTCCTCGATAGAGTGCTCATTGTGCCTGCGTTGAAAAGAGCTACAGAGTGCTTGTCTGCGAGAAAATCATGGGATCACTGGATATGCATTCCTCCTTCCCTCCCCCATCCATGCCTTCCCCTCTCCATGTCCCGACCCGTTTAAAAAACTATAATGTTGGAGCTTTTATTGCGGATTTCCATCCACCAACAAACTCCAGAAACAGGGTTAAGACAAAGAGACAGGATGATTATAATGGCAAAAAATATGTAAGAATAATAACAACAACAAAAAATTGCTCATTTATTTTTGGTCATTTTAAGTTTAACCTACAATAAGTTTTTTTCTTGTTTTTCCCCATAGAGAGATCGAAGAAGAAAAGGTGTGAAGGTTAAGGAGCGTCCATCATGTTTGTCTAATTTCTGATGAATCCTGAGGGGAAACAGCCCCTGAGTACTGTTGTTTGTAGTATTGTGGCGTGTTTCTCCCTTTTATAAAGGAGGGGGGATGCACTCAGCTCAATTGTATCTCAGCTGCAGATGAAGAGGAACATTATTGGGAACTGAGGGAGAGAAACCCAAAAGATTTTAGAAGAAAGAAAAACAAAACAAGCAAGAGAAACAGTAAAGATTCAGAAAGGTGGGAGAGTAAAAAATATGCAATATGAAGAGTGAAGTAAAGAGATAGTAAAAGAGACAGAGAGAGGCAGCAACACTTCTTTCCATGTTGCATGTGAGGGAAGAAGAGACGGTTGAGAAACAAGACTTTGTGGTTTCCCTGATCTAAATATAAATATGCGGTTGAACCCACTAACTGCTGTGTGTGTTTTTTAAGCGCCTGACACTCATAAACTATCGCTAACGGCAAATTGTAGATCATTAAACTTTATCCAGTATCTTGAATTTGAAGATATTTTCCCGCAATGACCTTATTGTTTTTAATGCATTAACACTAAGAATGTAAAAAAACTAAACAAGGGAAAACACGTGACAGTAAATAGATCCATCCTATAAATAATTCATCATGCCTTGTTAGGTGGTTAGAGGTCATTTGTACTCTATAGAAGCCTTTTAGAGAGAAAGAATAGAATTGTATTTCCATTTACACAACATACATTTCTACGCAAATATTTAGCAGGTTTTTGTACATTCAGGTCAGTTAAAATAAAATATTTTTTATGTGTGATGGGGAAGACTCTGGAACAGAGTGTAATCCCTTAGATTAATCATGGAAATAAATAACCTTGCCCAAACTTATAAGGGTTAGGTTAAACAAATTAAGGTATTGTAAAAGTTTTTGGAGCTAAGTACCCGGTTGCAACCAGTGCTGGGAACGTTAAAAAAAGAAATTAAATAAAGTAACTAGTTATTAGTTACTAGTTACTTATCACAAGCAACCCAATTACTGCCAAATCAAAGTAACTAGGCATTTACTTCTAAAAATCTTGATGAATCTGAATGACTTTTGGGTAATGTGAACTTTCATTATAAATTTTAGTTCAATTATTAATATAGAATGTTTGGTTAATCAAAAGAACAAAATATCTATATATCTATATTGATCATCGCTATTTTTGCATGTGTGGAAAACAAGTCAGCAAAGTCACTCAGTACTATGTTTTTATGTAGATGTCATTATTATGTTTAACTTTTAAAACCAAAAGAACATTAAGGCAAATTCGATGTTTAGGAACTTCATTTTTGTGCATAATAACAGGCTTAAAAAATATAGTTAAAAAATTACAGGAAACCAAAATAAAAATAAGGAATTGCTTTTTGGGCACTTTAACAAAGCTTAAGCACACTTTAAGATCAAAATAAACAGGACTCACTGATACATAAAACACACACAATTCCAACAAGTTTAACTCCAAAATTAAGTAAAAAATTATCAGTCATTTTCTTATAGGGATTCTGTTCTCTTAGTTAAATTATAGGTGTAATAACTGAGACATGATGATGGATAATTTATTCACTCCCCGTGCTGTTTTTTAAAAGATTGGTAACAAGGGTTCTTAGGAAACACAATGTTAAAAAATAAAAAAAGTGCCTTAGGGTAGAAATTTATCTGATTAGACTAGACTTTGGCAGCAAGAATGCTCATTTTATAGCCCTCACAAACAGAGGGAAGTTTCAAATGTATTTAGCTGAAGTTTAAGATAACAGATAAGCATGTGAGCCTAGGTGGAGGATAGAGTGTCTGGTGTGGCCTGGTGTTAAAATGTTGCTCTGGTTGCACTGTACATTTTGTGACAGACAACCTCTTAGGCACTGTGATGACCAAAAGATGCAGGGACCTGCTTTAAATAATCTGTGTATGATCCATGTATATTAAGCACTAATCAAATGAGTTCAGATTCCCTTTAGAATATAGTGGCTCTCATATCACATCTGATCAACCCTAAGTGACCTTTTGATACTGGATATTGACATTTTTAAACTACAACTCCTTACAGAAGACTATAAGCAAAACATAATAGATTTTTTTCAAAGTTAAAGTAGGTTTAATGTATTGCATTTAGAACAATTAATCTATACATAGACACAGCATAAGGTACTCAAATAGAATTAAGGTAGACGTTAAGCACAGGGTGAAGGATGAAAGGACACCAATGCAGCAAATTGGTAATGCTTTGTGAGACTGGCTTCACAATGACAACTACTGCAGCATTTTCTTATGGTATTTATTTTTATGCAGGATCTTAGTAAAGTCCCCCCAAATGTTTGCACATAATTCATTTAAATTAAGATAAACTCTCCATTACAGAGTCATTATGCCATTAATGCACCAAAGTAATGCATCTAATGAGATATCCAGTTATTTCCCTAACATCATAACACCATGATGGTATTAAATGGGTATAATCTTGTTTACCTCTTCTGGCAACCAACAGAAACATCCAATCCTTTAATAGTACAGTGGAATAAAATAACTGTTTGTTTGCATATTCTTTTAAAATCTCAAACAGAGCCACTTTTCAGCAAGTAAGTGTGTTTGTCTTTTCTTGGTATTTTGTTTAATTTTCCACTAGCCCTAAAGGCCAACATGACTGAAGAAGATACACTACCAATCTCATTCGAACTCTGCTACTTCAAAGTTGCTAGATTGCTATCTGCCTTCAGGCAGTAAAGCATATCCGGCTGTAACTGCCCCAGCCACATGCCACACAGACGTTTTTTTTTTTTTCCTCTTCTTTTTTTACAATATATGCAGGTTTTATCTAATTTTCTACCATTCTATCTCTTCATATAATCTGCTGTTTCTTCTTCTGTTTCAAACCTCTGAGTCACACAGGGAAACATTCAAAAACTCATGGCGCCTGTCAGTAGGGTAAATAAGGGTCTGCTTGAAAGTCTGCTGCAGCTGTTTATTGCTTCTGCATATAGAAGAAAGCAGCAATCCGGCTAAAAGCAAGGTTGCACTTGTACCATTTTTGTCAAGGAACCACAGGACTTGCTGAGGAAGTAATTAGTCAACATTCCTGGCATGGCCTTTGAGAAAATGTGCAGCCCTGGAAGGGAAAGTGTTAAAGTGCCGATCCGGGCTCATTGAGGGGCAACCAACCTGTTTTTAACAGAAAACATCTGGTAACGCTTCTATGAGTCATCTGTGAAACTTCAGCCAAGGAAGTTGAAAATTTAAGCAAAATTTCAGAAAGAAATTTCAGAAAGAAAATTATTTCCACTTCCACTTTCTCTGTGAGCGGTCGAAGAAGCATAACACTTTAAAAATCAATGCTTTCTTGACAGTTTCAGCAGTTAATTTCTACTCTCTCGCCGCTGTTAAAGAGATTTTCCAGTGTTGCATTACTAAAAAATTAAAGTAAGAATGGAAATGTCGCTGTTGGTGAAGTTTTAGTTTTTCATTGTACTGATTTAAAAGGCAAACTGAGATGAAAAAATATATATATATACATGCAAGATCAGTTTGATGACCTCACAAGAAGCACAGGAATTGAAAAAATCTGCTGTTACCGAACAGGGGAAGGCAAAAGGTTTTTAATATATGTTGAAGCAATCAAGTTGCATTTAAACATCAGTGCATTTTTTTTCCCCATGAGTCTAACACCCCCATTAAAGTCAGGATGATACTGTCATAGATGTTAAACTGATGAGATAAAAAAAACTAAACAAAAAAAAAAAAAACATCTTTAAATCTTTAGCCCATATGGATCAATTTATGATTATAAATATTACTGCTTAATTTCCCTGCAGACTCTGCCTTTGCAAAATATGTAAAAACTATACGGGCTTTAAAAACTTAAGAAATGTAAATAATTTATAGACATTTATCTAACCTAGGTTCTAGCTTTAGGTTCTCCAGGAAACATAGATGGCACTTTGTTACAAACACGCATCTGGCTGATGGTGTTTGTAACATCTGGCTTGAAATGTCTGCTAAAGAACTTCAGTAATTTGCTCTTACCATTGCCCTGAAATTCATGCAGTGTTTTCATACATAGGGCTTCAACTTGATGCTTCTGCCACTCAGAGAGAAAAAACATTTGAATTAGAAATGTTAATTTAAACAAGAAAATAAAGATGAAAACAGAAGTAAAACAAATACATAAACCCTAGGAAAGAAAATCTTTCCTTTGTGATGCCTTTAAAACCCTGTAAGAATTGGAAACTTTTGTTTTAAAGTGCAGATAACAATTAGAAACCTGACCATGCAAATAAAAAATTCTGCAAGTAAATACTGCATATATAATGTGCATAATTGGTGTTAGAGAAAAAAATGTAACTTCTAGCTTTAAAAAAACTACGTTGTGTGAAATAATTTTTAAAAACAGGTGACAACACGAACTGTACATGAAACAGCTGGTGTTATCATGCTATGTGGAATATTTAATTGTTATGTACACTGTAGCAGAGATAATGCAAAGACAAGGTAATTGAAATGTTATCCCCATCTTATCGGCAATGATTACTTAAACACTACATTTCTAATGCATGTTGAATTAGGCAATTACATGCATCTAACGAGAGCGGAGTGAGAAAGAGAGAATGGGGAGGGGGAGGGTGGGGGAGAATTTGTGGAAAATGGAAATAGGAATATTAAGCACGTCAGCCGCTGAGAGTCGGGTCAGAGATCATTTGGTGCTTATAGGGATATTACCCACTTGGTTATGATGTATTATCACAGCCTGCATGCACCGGGGGAAACCACATGGAGCTTTAACAGTGAAAGAAAGTCAGGGATTCTGGTTGTGGAAACCAGCCTGTTACAATATAGAGCCAGCAGAGTATATTTTGTTAATATATGATCATTTCAGCAGAAATCAACCAGAGGCAACAGGAACCCATCATGAAGCATCTTGTTTTTTATAGGAAAAATAAAAGGTCCCAGGATCAGAATAGCAAATGTTTACAAAACATGAATAGTGGAAATGAATGGATGGCGATCCAGTTTTGTTTTCATTTGGGTAAAAAAAAATGCAATATGTGAATATATACTGTACAAGTATGAAAATGGAAATCAATAAAAAAGTAATAAAATTATAGTAAAGAAAAGAAAGAAAATACAGGAAACATTTAAGAGATGAAAGTGATGTTTATGCATTTAAATAAAAATAAAGAGCAGAAAGTTGAAAAGGAAAGGTGTTCTAAACTAAATGATCAAAACCACATTAAAGGATTGATTAAACATTTTATTTTTGAATGCAATCAAATTAGATAGGAATTTGTGAAAATAAAATAGGATCTCTGAGTTGGGACTTTGCTTTATTTTTTACATACTAACAGAATTTACAGAAATAATAAACATAAATAAGAAAAAAAATATTTACATTTAATACAGAAGGATACAAATTATTCAAACTTCATGTGTAAAAGAAATGTAATAATAAATAACTATATGGGCTATAAACAACACTCTCATCAAACCTGTTTCTTTTGGGGTTTTTTCTGCAAAAAAATAAAGAGAGGTGTGTTAGGTGGAGCAAATGATCAAAGGAAACTGATGGCACAGGTAAAAAAAAAAAAATTTAAGTGCTTTCGATTTTATATGGCAGGTTTAATAAATGGTCAGACAAACACTTTGGGACCAGGCTTGTTATTAATTATCTTAACAATAAGGACAGTTTGATCCTTCCTACAATGAGATACAATGAGAAGATGAATACACATTCATAGAACTTAAAAATTATACATATGTGATTGTGAAAGGATATCACACTTTTTATGAACTACTGTTTTTTCCTTTATAGGAAAATGAACAGACACTATCAGCAGGAGCCTTTAGGTAATGCATAGGGCTTCTTACTTAAAAAAAAATAAATAAATAAAAGGTTTCATTGTAAGATGAGGAAGTGTCTACTAAGAAAGTAAATGTACTCTTTAGTTGAAGTAAAGAAATGTAAAAGAAGCCCTTATTTTGCATGTATATTTGAATATATTCTCTACAACCCAAAAACACACGACAAAGGATTTCAGCAAAAAATGAAGACTAAATAAATGAGACATAGAAAATAAATATTGCCATATAACAAATGAATAACATTTTCATAATATTTTGTAAGCAATGTGCCTTATTTCTTTAAACAAAGCCCTGATTTAAAGCATGAGTTTGTCCCCGGATTTTCTCTCTCCGTCTGCCACATTACAATGATTCACCACTTACTTGACAATTAGACTCTAGCAGCTGGATGCTGATTTTTTTGGGGAAGGCGGTGAACGCTTGTCGCTGCAGTCATGTCACGTCCCTCGTGAGCTCATTAAGTGTGTGTGGAGCGCCTGGCTGATTGGCTCAAAATACCAGAGATGGACAGACAGGGCTGGAGGGGAGGAGGAAAGTGTGAGACAGAGAGAGGCTGGAAAAGAAAGGAGAAAAGAAATCAACTAAAGTGACAGAAAAGATATCCACAAGTGACTGTGTGTGTGTGCGTGTGTGTGTGTGTGTGTGTGTTTGTGCCTGTCTAGCCCTCAGAGTGAGGACCATTTTTCCAATTTCACCATATGATTGAGGACCAGTTTTTGCAAAGTGAGGACATTTTGCTGTTCACGAAAAGCTATTTTGCTATTGGTTAGGTTTAGGGTTTACGGTCTCAATTGGGTAAGGGTGAGGTATGCATTGGTAATGGTTAGGTTTAGGGTTAGTTTTAGGTCTAGGGAATAGAAAGGGTTGAAAAAGACTGAAGATCAATGGAAGTCAATCGGAGTCAACACATGGTCCTCACTACGTGTAGCAGAACGAGCATGTGTGTGTGTGTGTGTGTGTGGGAGGGGGGGGGTGCGTCTGCATGGGGGTGGGGACTGAGCCTCTGTCCTCATTCAGCCCTGCTTGCGCATGTGTGTAAATATATACACTCACATAAACAAACATGTCACATGATTAGCTGATTGAGCTCTAACTTCATTACCACAGGCAGGTCTTCTGCACACTAATCAATTTCAGGGTCCAGAAATGCTTTGCTCACTATGCTGGCTGTCAGGGGCAGATTTAACTCCAGTTGTTTGAGTGTGGGGGGTAAACATGTGGCTATGGCCTGCTGTGGGAAAGGAAAAACGTAGGGAGTTAAAGAGGCTGATTAGAATGGCCGATAGTTCAGGCCACATTTGCATGCAGTCTGTGTCTCTGATGTCCATCAGCACGACACAGTGTGTGTGTGTGCTGTTTAGCATTTCATTACCTGGCTGCTCTCCGTTAATAGCAGATCAAGCTGCTGCCTGTTAAAGTTGCCATTTTTACTGCCTCGTTTGGCTCCAACATTATCCAGCACAGGCAGACCTACAAAAATCCAGCCATTTACCCTGTCTGTCAACCTCCCATATGCTGTTTGTAGTTATATTTAGTCAGCTATATACATAT